>NC_134929.1:732785-1032785 GCF_051020765.1 Lasioglossum baleicum | reverse complement strand
CGAAGACCTCCTCGACTGTCTACCAATTTGTTTTTCGGGAAACGCGGCCTTCTGGTATAGGACTCGCGGAAGATTAACCTCGTGGGCCGAATTCGTCTCCGAGTGGCGGCAAAATTTTTTCGATCCCGATTATCAGGAATTATTAGAACACGATTTACGAGTACGGAAACAGGGCGAAGAAGAACCGGTACGAGATTATCTTGCTTGCATGGAAATTATGATGAGCCGATTAGATAAACCGTGGTCGGAGGAAAAGTGCGTAAAGAGAATAATCTGGAACGCGAGGGAAAAGCTTCGAAATGTATTAGGGATCGATAACATCAAAACGATGAAAGAGGTAGAAAAGAAACTACGCGAAGCGGAAAGCAACGTGTCGCCCGGTAGAGCAGATAATTATCGATCGCAGCAGATCGCCAATAAAATTTATGCCTATCAACCGCCGAAGGATAGTAATCAGTCGAAGGAATCTGGTCGCGGTAGATTTTATCGAAATCCGCGTTACGAATCGGTAAACGCCATCGCCGAGACCGAATGTAAGGGAGGTTGCCGAGGAGGGAATCCCCGTCCCCGCGAACAGTCCCGTCCGGTAACACGACACGCGTGCCAGAGAGAAAATCCGAGTAGGCGCGGGAACTCCCGAAATCAGCCAAATAGCAAACGCGTCGAATACGAAACCATCTGCGCTATCTGCTCCTCGGAATTCAAACCGAGAAGCAACGAGCTTTGTTGGAATTGCACTAAACCTGGTCATCGATCCAGGAATTGCAAGGAAAAACCGCGTATTCATTGCTATCGCTGCGGAGAACCGGACGTAACAACTCGCGACTGTCGTAAATGCGATCGGAAGTCGGAAAACTACCGAAGGAACCGCTCGTAGGGGTCGGAACGGTTTCCCAAATGATAATCTCGGCCCGAATTTCGGAAACTAACGCGGAGAACGATTCCAAGTCTCGACCGTCTTTATTATTAATCGACGCGCAAATCGGTACGTACCGGGCACGAGCGTTAATAGATTCCGGATCATCCATTTCGTTTGCTAATCGAGCGTTAATAAAAGCTGTCGGAAATCACGCGAAGTTAACAATCTCGGAGAGACCTTGCTACTTTCTGTTAGCAACCGGGGCCGTAGATAGAGCTTCGGAACAGGCCGAATTAAATATAACAATACGGAACGAAACTCGAAAAATTTTCGTCCGCGTTCTCGATAACCTTGTGAATCCATTGTTGCTAGGGATTGACGTAATAGCGCAATTCGGTATCGTTGTCGAATACCACCGGGGAAGCTGGTACTTCGCGTCGCGACCGAGAATCGAATTCCCTTTCGGTTCAATTTCGAACGAGCAACTTTGCTGCGGCCTGCAAATATTATCGGGCGGCGAAAAAGAACAATTATGCGAATTCTTGGAAAAGGAACTCAGTGACTTTGCCAAAGTACCGGGATTAACCACTTTGACTACTCACAGAATTGATGTGGGAGAGAATAGGCCTATTAAACAAAGGTACTATCCTGTCTCACCTATGGTACAGGAAGCGATTTACAAGGAGGTAGATTCGTTACTGGCCAACGATATTATTGAACCATCTGAAAGTGAATGGTCCAGTCCAGTAGTAATGGTGAAAAAAACCCAACGGCAAATACCGATTTTGTCTAGATTTTCGCAAAGTCAATGCGGTTTCCAAGAAGGACGCGTACCCGCTACCGATAATGACGAGCATTCTCGATAAATTACGCGCCGCGCGCTACATTTCCACTCTCGATCTGAGCCAGGCTTATTTCCAAATACCGCTAGAGAAAGACAGCCGTGAGATTACCGCGTTTACAGTCCCCGGAAAAGGGCTATTTCAATTTAAGCGAATGCCGTACGGACTCACAGGAGCACCGGCAACATTTCAGAGACTGTTAGATCGATTGATCGGTCCAGAAATGGAGCCACATGTTTTTGCGTATCTGGACGATATAATTATCGCAACAACAACTTTCGAAAAGCACCTCGAGTGGCTGCGTCGGGTATTAAATAAAATAAAATCAGCTGGATTAATTATAAATCCCGAAAAATGCGAGTTCTGCAGGGAAGAAGTTCGGTACCTGGGATTTGTAGTGAGTCGCGAAGGGTTAAAAGTTGACGCGGATAAAATTGAACCCGTCTTGTCTTTCCCAGCTCTTAAGAATTTAAAACAGTTACGACGATTTCTCGGAATGGCTTCGTGGTATCGAAGATTTATTCCGGATTTCGCGACTGTAGCGGAGCCCTTAAATATCTTACTACGGAAAGGCAAGACGTGGAAATGGGAGGACGGACAACAAACCGCCTTCGAAAAATTAAGATTGTTAGTGGCAACCGCGCCAACTCTCGCTTGTCCACATTTTGACATCCCATTCGTCCTGCAGACCGACGCAAGCACGGTAGGGCTCGGTGCAGTACTGGTTCAAGAAATCGAGGGGGAGGAAAGGGTAGTCGCGTTCGCGAGCCGCTCGTTGAATTCTGCCGAACGAAAGTACTCCGCGACGGAATTAGAGTGTCTCGCTATCGTGTGGGCCGTGGAAAAATTTCGAGCATACCTCGAAGGGTATCATTTTACGATCATTACGGATCATAGTAGTTTGCGTTGGTTACGGCAATTGAAAAACCCTTCGGGAAGGCTCGCGCGGTGGGCATTACAACTGCTAGAGTATGATTTCGACATTACATACCGACAAGGAGCGTTAAATCACGTACCAGACGCACTTTCGCGAATGTTCGAAGGAACAGAAGGAGAAGGGGAACAGATTCCGATAGTAGCCGCGACACAGTTAGACTGGCATGACGAGAGATTCAAAGTAGTAGAATCGAATCCGGAAAAATACCCCGACTGGTCAATTCGCGAGGGTAGGCTATATCACCGTCGTACCGACCCATTGATTTCGGAAATTCTTGGGGGAGATTTAAATGAGTGGAAACTCGTAGTCCCGTTAGCCGAAAGAACCGAGATACTAAGAGAGGCACACGACGAAGTACAAGCGGCGCACCTAGGGGTAGAGAAAACATATCATCGCATCGCGACCAAGTATTATTGGCCGGGGATGTTTCGAACCGCCGTGGAATACGTGCGACGCTGCCCTACGTGCCAAGCTACGAAGGTGGAACAATCCCTCCCCTCCGGGCTCATGGGAAGGCGTCGCATCGCAGCACCATGGATGGTCGTAGCCACTGATATAATGGGCCCGCTTCCACCCAGTCGTGCTGGATTCTCGTATCTATTAGTAATGCAAGATTTATTCACGAAATGGGTTGAATGTTGCCCCCTCCGTAGAGCCACGGGACCGAAAATTTCCGAAGTATTAGAAGATCAAATATTTTCGCGATGGGGAACCCCCGACGTATTACTAACAGACAACGGTACCGAATTTGTCAATAAGGCCATTCACGAATTGGCAAAAGATTACGGGATAACAATCGCGACAACTCCGCCGTACCATCCCCAAGCAAATCCCGTCGAACGGGTTAATAGGATATTGAAAACAATGATCGTCGCGTATATCGGAAAAGACCATCGCGATTGGGATGCGAATATCTCGAAATTTCGATTCGCATACAATACCGCACACCACACAGTACTGCAAACATCGCCAGCGTTCCTAAACTTCGGACGAGAGCCGAGACCTGCAAAATGTTGTCGAGCGGAACAGGAACCGCCGGTAGATCTCGAAGTATCGTTCACAGGAGAGTGGAGGGATCGCATGACTCACCTCGCGACCCTACGACATTGGGTAACCGAAAATCTGGATAGGGCGTACGAAACGCAATCGCTGTATTACAATACACGGCATAGGGACACGCGTTTTAGGGTAGGGGACTTAGTGCTGCGACGAAATCGCGTATTGTCATCCGCAGCGCAGAACATAGCTGCGAAATTATGTCCGAAATACGCCGGACCGTTGCGAATTGCGAAAAAACTTTCGACGGTAGTTTACGGCCTGACCACAATGGAAGGCAAAGACGTAGGAAAAGCACACGTGTCAGACCTTAAGACGTACACCCCGCCGGATAAGAGCGAGGAAGAACAACTCGATACGACAACGGAATCAATTACAGATGCAGAATCGCGAGGTGAATCCGGAGGTGCGGGAACGGTACAGCCAGATCGACTCCGACATCGAGGCACTCGAGAAAACTCTCGAGGGTCTCGAGTTGGCCCTCCGTCCGCCGACCAAGGCCAACGTGGAAGTCCCGGTCGACGACCTACTGGGACCTCTCGCCGAAGAGGAGAGTAATTTAAAGCTCCTCCTCACTCCCGAGCCCGTAGCAGTGGAGAAGGGCACCATGACGGAGGAACTACCCGTCAAACCAGAAGAGGAGCCATTAATAGTCCGGCCGGAACTGGACAGTTGCTACCAGGCGGTAGCAAACGATTTCGGCAAGGCCAGGCAACACCTTCGGGCCTTGAGGACCTATTTCCGGCACCCGCCAAAAACGGAACCAAAGTGCCCCGTTTGCGAAGCTAGAAAGTCAGAGCACCAACTAAAAGAACTCCCGATCTCGACTCCCGCATTGACAGCGCAGCCTACCAAGGAGAAACAGCCCCAGCAAGAGACCAAGGAGGTACCCCTGTACCACAAGCCCCGCCGCGTCCTCCCAAACTGGAAACAGTTCGAGAGGATGGTGGAGGGAACAGGATCCAGCAAAGCGAAGGACCCAGACGCTTGCTGGAATTGTGGCAAATATGGCCACGTACGCAGTCAATGCGAAGAAGAAGTGGAACCGCACTGCTTTAAATGCGGCCAGCCCGGGGAGTCGGTGCGCACGTGCCCAACGTGCGGGCCAGCCTGGAAAGTCATGAATGAGGAGTATCGAGAAAAGATCGGCGCGCCCAAAAGGATCTACCGGTCCGAGTAAAATCTGGAAGGGACAGTTTGAGTCCAGGGGAGGCCAAAACTTATCGAATAACCAATACGAGCATTTATTTTCGCAAGAGACAGGTCTGGGGGAGTTCCGAATCAATCTCGACTGATACCGCCAGAAGGCCGGAAAAAGAGAATTATTTACGTTGAATATCGAATCAGTATCATTTTGTTTAGTCTAGATCTAAGTTTCGTACGGACACAATCCAATGATTGTAAATCCGCAGCAGCGGAAAGTTGACAGTCCCGACCGTTAGGCGGGAATAAATAAAGTTTATATTTTCGTATTTAACCAGCGGAAAAATTTATTGCGAGTTTGCGAACCTTCTCCCTCCGTTTTTGTGTTGTGAACAGGTCTCGTCCGAAGTAGAAGGAAAAAGCATGAAGAAGATAGCGGTTATCGAAGGGTAAGAATTGGGTATGTGTTTGTCCACTGGTGGAGGCTCTACTGTAAAGGTTGACTTCCGAAGGGAATGCTCTTATTTGGCGAGCCATAAAGTCACAGAGTCGACAAGCCACGGGGCAGTCCGGTCCATTTTTAAGGGGGGGGGAGTTATGACGTTGCAAGCGTGCGACGTCACTTCGCCGTTTGAACGCGGTCAAACAGCCGAATTACGTGTGGACCGGACCGACCTTTTTCGGTTACGTAAGCCACCCGCAGGCCATAAGAGCACTCCGAGAGGAAAATCTTCCGATTTCGTGCACCGTACTAATGCCATCTGTTGTGCGTACGGAGTACGACGTTTCAGGCAATTATCGATCATAAAGAAAGCGTACGAGTCCGAAAAGGTGCCGAAGGATCAAAGACCGAATAAAAGGATGGCCAACGAACAAATCCGGCGCCGGAAGCAGCAAAACAAGTCATCACACACGGGCGAACAAACCCGGAGGCGCCGTCGTGGGACGAAGAGATCCTATTGCGAACAGCAGCATTCACGGGTCCCGCCGCCGTCTCATCCCGCTCAACTAGGATCTCAGCGTGGGTGGTGTGTCGAATTGGCTGCCGAGGATTATGCGAACCGCTCGCCGAGGGCGAGCGGGAATTCAAAGGTCGCGGTAAATTAAGTGGTCGCGTAAAGTCTGGGGCCCTAGGACTTTTTCGTAGTTGCGATCCTGCGACAACCTAGTTGCGTTGCGTACGGCACCTATCGGAAAATTCGGCAATACGCTCGGAGTGGGGGGAACCAGGATCGATGCGTTCCGTCGATGCGGATCGAGGAACCACTGTCGCACAGAGGCTCATCGAGTATAGTCGCGTTTCGCTTCAACTAATCTCGTCCTTGCAACTACCGAATACCGCTTAGTTTCGCGTCGCGGGTGGCTTTTCCGGATCCAGCTCGGAATTTCGGTCGAGGGGCAACCTTCAGCGAAGCCTACGAAGTCCATCGGTAGCGGCTAGCGTGAATATCGTCAACGGTAAGCCGATTCTGTGATTCCTCGATTCGTTAATCGTGGTGGCTCGTGTTATTCGCGCGAGGACGACACGTGTTCGCCTCGTCCTCGGAGATTTCGTAAGGGCCGAGGCGCAGGGCGCCTCGAGCCTTCGCTCGCGTCCTCCTCAAGGACGCTGTGAGCCTTCGCGACAAGAATTCCCTTAATTTCGTAAATCGGAAGTCTTCCTCGGGAGTTGTGTCGGTATCGAATTAGTCTCGAATAGTCTTCGGTTCGGATAGTCGGCGACGGTAGAAGCGTAGGCGGAATTACGCGTGAACCGCGGCGGTCTACGCGCCTCGAATCCCGCGTACGGCCGTGGATTATCCATCGCACGTCGGCAATTTCGCTTCGTCTCGGACTCTCGCGACAGTCGTAGGAATTGCGCCGTTCATCCGCGCCTCGCGGAATCTTGTATCGACGAACAAATCGAATATTGTACCGTAGCATCGTACGTCCGCGATAGAATCACGTTAGACTAACGCGCTCAGCGAACGATCATCTTCCGCTAAAGTGTACAAGGAGCGCGGGCTCCCGGTTCGCGGCCTCGTGGCCGCTCGCCTGTATCTTTTACTTTCGTGACCATTAAAGATTAAGAGCCAATTCCGTTTGTTGATTCTTCACCTGCGAGATCCGTCCTGCCGTGAGGACTGTCCCCGTTATCTCCTGCGCTCGAATCATCTGGCCGTTCGCGTCATTATTTCAGACCGCGTTTCGTGGAGGCTTGACTCTCGGACTCGGCTTCCCCGAGTTCGAGGTCACCATCGTGTTTCGCGTGGTATTTTCTCAATACCTGGCGCCCGAACTAACGTCGCGTTGTTCGTTCAAGCCTCCACCGAGTTCCGCCTTTGCACCGAGAGGACCGTGTCCGCACGGCCGCGCACGGCCCGGTCTCAGAGCCTATAAAATCTCGGGGTTGACCGTTTTTCGTCGGCCATAAAACCGTTCGAAAAAGGGACAACGTCGCAACATATAGATAAGTATATTGTTACAAATATATTGTTATGTATTACTGTATATATTAGTGTTATACGTATATGCGTGATTGTATTGTATTATACTATGTACCTAATGTGTTTGTAATAAATGGAATTTTTATCAATTTAAATGTTAAATTAAAATTAAATTTAAATGTCCTATAAACCTCATATAAATGTCCTGCGTCCTGAATATATCCAGCCGTACATCCAAATAACATCCGTATGTTTCCAGATACGTCAGACGATTGTTTAAACAGTTAAATTTTTATTATTTGATCAAATGTTTAAACCAATAATATTTGATTACTTAAACGATTGTTAAAACAAATAAATATTTATTATTTAAACAATTTTCGTCATGTACAACAAACAAATATAAACAATTATCATGTTATTTGACGAGAAAATATTGTTTTAAATATTACTGACAAATAAATCGAATTACTTTATTAATATCATATTTTTCCTTTCTTTTACCAATTACACTTGTACGTACTTATTACCACGTTTTTATTAGCTCGCTTTCTTGTTTGTTTGTCTGTTTGTCTGTTTGTTCGGTGGCAAATTTTGCAATTGATTTTAAACTAACTTCCTGATGAGCTAGAGACTTGAAATCGGTTACATGGCTCAGAACTAGATGACAATACATTATTCAAAAAAAAATTTTTTAAAAGTCTATCCGTTTCGGAGAAATAACAATTAAATATTTGCCTGTTCACCTCCCCGCGAAACCCTACGTCCACGTGTTCAGCGCTCCCTACTCCACTAGGCGTTCCCACTCTGACTCATCCCCACTCCACTGAACGTCGAACCTTTATCTTTGACATTTTACCATGGCGTTTGTTTTCGATAGGACGGGGTTGCAATACCGTCTGAAATTTACTACGTGTCTCTGTTATAATCTCATAAAAATGTTTAAAATCGATTCAAAAATTTCACACACACAAGACTAAAAAGCAGAAAATAATTATTTAAAAATTATTTAAATAAAAATAAATTTTTTAAAAATACCACGTTTTTAAAATGGACTAAAAAGTATAAAATAATTTTTCCTAGCCCCGTACAGATTCCTAACCACGTACAGATAATCCTGAAAATTTGTGATTGTGAATTTTTAACATCTACGCAAATACTTGTAAGATTTAAAACGAAAAACGTGGGGCGCAAGATAATAGTAAGGAGTGTAGAGAGTAGAAGCCGTTGAGAAATCTCACACAACAGTTCATATCATTTGCGAAGCAATAAAATTTTTAGTAATTTAGGTGAACTATTCATGCATCAATTATCTATTGCATGCGCCCCACGTTTTTCGTTTTAAATCTTACAAGTATTTGCGTAGATGTTAAAAATTCACAATCACAAATTTTCAGGATTATCTGTACGTGGTTAGGAATCTGTACGGGGCTAGGAAAAATTATTTTATACTTTTTAGTCCATTTTAAAAACGTGGTATTTTTAAAAAATTTATTTTTATTTAAATAATTTTTTAACATAGGCATAAGAGAGATTATTACGCATAAGAATTTGGCGGACTAAATATAGTTATCTGCGTATTATATATAGTTTATAAGCGTATTGTAAGATATAAACAACGTTGTGACGTAGTTCCTTCTATATAAAGGTGCGCGAATCTCAGCGGCTAGACGCAAGGCGTCTACCTTAGGCCGCTAGAAAACCTCAACAATGGAGGGAATATTTCCCTGATATGAAGGTTTAACGAGCACGGGGGGACCGAAGACTTCACCCGGGGCCGTCAGGCTACTGGAAGAAGCCACGAGATTCGCTAAGCACCTGAATAGAAAAACGAAAGAAAGAAAGGGAAAAACAACGAATTCTGGAGAGAAGGAAGATAGCAAGAGAGGCGAAAAGGTTATGAGACCGAAGTGGATCATCCCACAAACGGATGCATTGCTGGTACAAGTTAAAGATGGCGATGACTTCTCCAATGTGTGCAAGATGATTAAGGAGAATATGAGCGACTACGAAGGAATTAAAAGAATTAGAAAGTTCCAAATGGGTCATGTGCTTATAGAACTTCTGAAGGTGGAGGATTTGGACTCTATCAAGACACGAGTGGAAACGGCACTATCAGACAATTATGCCGTTCGGATATTAGAAAAACGATTTGATGTTGAAATACGGGATTTAGATCCTCCAATTGGAAAATCCGAAGTGCTTGCCACTTTGGAGAATGAATTTAAATTTGCACAACAAGAGATGAAAATGAAAGTTATGAGAAAAACGAAGATTGGTTCTTAAGTCGCAGTAGTGGAGTTGCCGGTTAAACACCTTAAGGGCATTATGTCAAAAACCAAAAAACGAATGAAAAGAAGACGAGAAATAAAAGGCAGATCGGATGTACCAAGCCTTCCTGCGGTCCGCAGGTATGCGACGGTATACAGGCGGATTCTGCAAAAACAGGGATTCAAGGCCCATGAAGGGTGCCAGCGGCCGCGTGCCAAAAGATACGTTTTTATTCGATTATATGGATAATGGAGGGGTTCACATTATTAAGTATCCTCGGAAAATCAGTAGGGACGAGGTTCAGTATCGTGTCAACCAGCGACGAAACAACACAATTACTTGTTCAGAAACAATACTAATCAAGCGACATTCGCGAGTCGACGCGTCCGCGGTCTAACAGGGCTCAAGCCTTACAACCTTGAGTGGAACAATTGTCCGCGCGGCACTCGTGAGTGTCCACAAACCAACATCGCTCGTACAGTACGTTATGGGTATGAGTAATGAAATATCTCAATCTCAAGGTACGTCTTATAGTCGAATGAAACGAACCACTAATAATAAAGAGATTCCTTCACTGTAAGTCCGCCATGATACCATAAGACTTCTGTTTGAAACATTCTGCGTATAACAAACAGTTCGCGAGTAATTTAACTCGCTTCGTATGTGAGAATGAAGCAGGTGTGGCGTAATAGTTCTGAGATGGAGTTATAACAGTCCTTAATAAATTATATGGCGCCGTAGTGTTTGAAACGCAGGAAGTGACCTCCTGCGATATAGTACATAGTTTCAGATTGTTTGTGGTTTACATTATTCTCCAATATAAAAATGTTCGAAACAAGGATCGATACTGGCGCTATTGCCTTTAAATGTGCATAATTAGTTATAAAGTTGATGTGAAATGTTTCATTGTGTTATAATGTGCGTTAAATATAAGTTTCTGTTTTAATCAGAGACTAAAAATAACAGTTATTCTAACATTTTCTACGATAAAAATCATTAAGAAAATGTTGATTATTATTTAAATTTAAAATAATGTACACAAAATATAAAGAAAAAAATTCAAAGAACAAAATGATTAAAAATATTTATTTTTATACTTTTTGGTTACGAATACCAGTTGTTAGTGTTCAAAAAATTGGATCCTCCTCGATAACTGTTATCGATGAGAGAAATTTATTCCTATCGCTCATAACAGTTATCGATGAGAGAAGTTCATTTCGATCGCTCATTACAGTCATCGATGATCGAATTTCATTTCACTTGTTCATAATAATTATTGATGAGAAAATTCATTTTGGTTGCTTATTTAATTATCGAGTTGTCTACTCTTTTTCGGATGGAGCATGCCTGTGAAATTCATTGAGAAGGTTTCGTACAACAAGATGAATCGATAGACCATAAGAACAATACAAAATCTGTTTGTTTGACACATTAAATTTTGATTGTAGCAATTAACGTTACGAATAAAAAGTTTATGAAATAATTGATTGTCTACCATGTGAAAGTTGTACTATTTAATAATAACTATTACAAATTTCCTTCATCAATAAGTGTAATGAGCGATCGAAATTAACGTCTCTCATTAATAACTGTTATGAGCGATCGAAATAAATTTCTATTATCGACAACTGTTATGAGCGATGGAAATAAATTTCTCTCATTGATAACTGTTATAAGGTTAACTGTTATAACATTGATAACTCTCAACGATAACATTTACCAACAAGAGAAAAAATTTTCGGTTACTTATAAACCTTATTTGTAACCAATACGATTTTAGTTGATGAAATACTTGATGAAATTCTATGACTTTTTCTTTTTGGTTATAACAGTTGTGGTCCCTGGTTTTAATTAATGGCTAGCTGACCTTGTGTAGACAAGTAAAGACAAACTAATGTGACGAACAGAAAGTTTTGAACTAGTCGAGTTATTATCATCTAAGAAAATTCTTCTTTAATTATAAAACAGTTTTAATTATTTGTTTTCGTGATTACAGCGATTTTATAGCAAAGTATAGGCTAAAGTCCCGGTTTCGGTCAAATCGGATCAAGCTCAAATTTGCACGTAGCCTCATTTTGCATTAAAAACATGTTTCCTAAGAGGATTTTTGCCTACTCGAAAAAATTTCTTATCATTTTAGTGTAATTTTCTACCTTACCGACATAATTTTTTCTACCGTATATGTATGTGTTTTAGGGTGGGGGAAGGACGAACCCCCTGCATTAATGCAACATGAGGCTACGTGCAAAACTTGAGCTCAATCCGAGTCGATCGGTTTTCGAGACTTCAGCCGAAGTGGTGTACAATTTAATACCAACGATTTATGAGGCAGTTTCGATAAACTAACACAGAAATGTTTCGACCGAAGTTAATCAGTAGACTGCGGATCTTTGTGCATTTATGAAGAAATTCGTTGGGTGAAATATGCAACAGTAAACGATTAGAAAAATTTCAGAATATCGTAATCTTGTTTTTAATGTAACAAAGTCATTAAGGGATGAAATCAATTTTTATTTTATTCCTGCTTCGCGCGCACAATCAATGCAGAACATTTTTATTTTGCATAAAGATCCGCAGTCTATTAATCAGTTTTTAATTGTTTACAGAGATTTTTTAAAAGGATTTCATTTTACTCATTAAACATTTCAAGGTCACCCTGACTTTAAATCGCAGTATGTGTAACTGACTGCATAGTTTTATGGACGATTTTATGACGAATCAACGACGTACGGTACTGTAACCTTGAATTGACTTTGAACTAAGAAATTGGTACTAATTGTAAGTAGCAACTTTTTCTTCTTCTCTCTCACAGAAATCCTTCTCAAAAGAATGCAATTTGAACAAAATGTTCAAATTGCATTCAATCTTATGCAAAACAACATTTTGCTTTTAAGAGATTTTAATGTGTAGCTATATATGTATAAAGAATAATGGCGAATGACAGACCATTAGGAATTGACAAATTTTACGACAACTTAGTAACAGACTGTTTAATTTCTTAGTTCAAGGTCAACTCAAGGTTTTAGTGTGTAGATTTATAAACAATACTATTATTATACAGCCATTATATTACACATGCCACCATGGTTGCCATATTCTGCGGGAACCAGGCCCCTTACCACTGCGCCCCTCGCCCATCAGCGCCGCTGAGCCCGCCCCACTCGTCCCACTAACACTGACGCGTACCGCGTGGAGCAAGCTAAGTTAGCGGTACGCGTCAGTGTTAGTGGGAAGACTGTAAGGGCGCGGCGGTAAGGGGCCTGGTTCCCGGGGAATATGGCAACCGTGCATGCCACCTTGATTTACGCCATTAAACTACGTATGTTGAAAAATTATTAGTTTGGGAGATATTTTAATTTAAATATTGCTAAGGAAATCCCACCCTCCACGCCACAATTAATGAAACTTCATTTATTTAATAACATGGTCCAACAAATTTCAACTTTTTTTTGTATATCGATTCCCACTATGCGATTCTTATAGTGTTTTTCGCGCTGATTCCGAATTTATCCTTAATTTCCCTTCTAGACTTACAGTTTCTGAGAAAATTGAGTTTTTAAAAAATACATGTTTTTCAACTTTGAACAAATATTGTGATGTTATTATAAAAGATTGTTCTTTACAGCAAAAGATTCTACAGACTTTCCCGAATCCAGTGATATTCAATACTAATACCCTATGATTGTTTAAACATGTTTAAACAAGCATTAAAGACGGAGAGACACCACTTTTGCACCAAATTTTATTATTTTCCTTTCATTTTTAACGCATGTCGGGCGAAGATATTTTGCTTTCTGGTTCGGTAAAAACGTCGACCATGCAAACTTGAAAGGGTGATTTTTCAAGATAAAAGTCTGCTTTTTCGCGTGGTGTAGTTCGATTTTCCGCTGGACCCTTTATTTTTTGAGATAAATTCAAAAATATCCTGAAAATTTGCTGCAAAAGTGTTGTCTCTTCGTCTTTAATGATTGTTTAAACATGTTTAAACATTCATAATGTATTAGTATTAGATATCACTGTATTCGGGAAAGTCTACAGAATCTTTTGCTGTAAAGAACAATTCAATATCTTTTATAATAACATCACAATATTTGTTCAAAGTTGAAAAATATGTCTTGTTTAAAACACAATTTTCTCAAAAATTGTATGTCTAGGAGAAAGATTAAGGACAGATTTGGAATCAGCGCGAAAAACTCTATAAGAATCGCATAGTGGGAATCGAAATACTTTTTGGCTGTTGAACAGTGTAATTATTTAGAAAACGGGTTCAATGTAACGTCCATTTACATCTCGTTCCTTTATACTTTATATCGAGCTATGAAGTCGATGAAGTTTCCTACACTTTGTCGCACGAGAGTCCGGACTCATTTCGCGCAGCTTGGAAGATGGTGGAGGCGCAGCGAGCCTATCATCTGTCACCCCACTACCCACTCCCCACTTTCTTGAACCAATTAGGGCGAAGATACGCAGCGACGAACGAAAACTGGTCTTTACGCGATTCCGGTCTCTCGTGGGACAAAGTGTAGCAATATTAAAATTAAAATATCTCCTAAACGAATCATTTTTCGACATGGGTGGGTTAATACTTTTTCATAGAGAATAAAAAGTTACATTGTTTGGTGCATAACGAAATATACAGTTCCATTAAAAAAATCATAGTTGACCTTCATAAGTCTTTGACGCGTCCGCCTACAAAAAAACTAATAACACCAGTATGCGCATCTCTTGAAACCATTTAATATCCATTTGAAACATTTCTCGCTGCGTGTAATAATTAGACTGCGGATCTTTATGCAAAATAAAAAATGTTCGCATTTATTGCAGGACACAGGAGCCAAGTAAAAATTGTATTCTTATTTTACTTATCCTATTAAGCTGAAACTAACACATTGATGTACTTAAATATTTTTTACATGTCCACTGCTTTAAATTGTACGTACCCATCTAGTAATAATCATGACGAAAATCAAGGTGGTAATATATGGTGCGACACCCTGTACATTCATTGACTTGTAATTGACATGGAACTTTTTTTCTTTCTAATGGTGCAATTTGTATACCATTGCAAAATGATTAACTTTTGTTCGAAACAGTTCTTTGTCAGACTATCGGAATGCCTCAAAAGTTGTCGGGACTAAATTGTAGATCACCCTGTACGTGTATTAATACAAAGTTTTATCAAAATTGCAGGTGTTGAATCTGGAGATTTTACTTATTAGTTTTATCATTACTGAAGTGAAATTCTAATTTGCTTACAACAGGATTGATTAACGAAGATTAATTTTTCAACTATTTGTTACTTAATTTGTTTCAACTTACTTGCGTGTAGGGCTGTGGATGCTGAGAAGAAGGCGGGGGAGGAGGAAGAGGGCCGCCAGTTACCGCTGCATCCTGCTGAGGGGATGTTCGCGGCGGCTCTAAAACATTTAACCATTTCATGTTCGCATGAATTATTTGTCCTATTAAATGCATAACGTAATTAATGTCAATGGTTCATTTATTATGAACTTGGTGCATACCGCACTTTCGATGCAAAACAGACACGACTCAACGAAAACTTCTTTGAGGACATAATAAGCAAACTGCGAATTTTTAAGTAAAATACTCTGCATCAGACATTTTCTACAAGAGAAAGGAGCTAGATAAAAATATCTTCCCGTTTCATAATTATAGCCAGTTAAAAGAAATACAACCATATTCTTAAATGTTTTCTGTAATGTTTTAAATTTCACCTACAGATTTTTGTTATATACATAAAACCTGTAGTTTGATATTATAATTAGTTAGTATTTTGTTCACCAGTTTTTCAAACTAGAATAATAAATTTCGTATAATATTTTTAATTTTTAATATTGATTAAATATTTCTAAATTTCTGAAATATTTTTAAATTTCTTAAATGTGTTTCTATACATATATGGCAAATATCTGAAATATTACTGAATTTCTTAAATGTTTCTAAATTTCTGAAATATTTTCTACATGAATGAAATATCTCTTTTCTTAAATGTTTCTAAATTCCTGAAATATTTTCTTGATATTATTTCGAAATTATTCAAAGGTCAAACTTTGTGCATTAATTGCAAGACACAGCAGCTAAATATAAATTTATATTTTACACTAATAATTGTACACTGTATTGAAAATAATATAGTATTAATATTCTTACAGTCTTCTAATCTTCTCACTGTTTTAAATTGCACCTACATACTCATTTTTGTCATAAATGCATAAAATCCGGGTCTAGTAATAACATTACTCATTCCTTGAAACGAATAAATGCATTTATGATCATTAAACTGCAGATTTTACGCATTTATGGCAATAAATAAAAAGGTTAAATATAAAACAGTAAACACATTAGACGCATTTAAGAATACTGTTACATTATGTGCAATTTATTCAAATGATGAAACAAGGAAAAAAGTTCTCGTTCCTTGCAATCGATACAGAAAATTCTTATTTCACATAAAGGTCCGCAATTTAACGATTATGTTACACTAACTTCCGCTGAAAAGAGAAATTGTCGGCGATTCTAATAGTGACCCAAGGCCAGGTGCATATTCTGGTTTTTTAACACGCATTGCGGTGTTTCGGCGCAGCTGTTCGATTAGTTTCAGATTTCAGAACGTATTTTACGGCGCGGCGGTAGCGTGTTTGTTGCGCACCGAAAGAAAGAACGAACATATTGCCGCAGTGCGCACATTCTCACATGAACTAGGATGACAGCAAAATTCTTGGTAATTATTTACAATAGGGGATCCTCACCGATTTCTATGACCTTTTAATATGTTTATTTTATTGTAAACGGACCGAAGCCCTCTTACATAAATGTTTAAACAATAGAGAAAAGACTTTACGTAAAATAACAAAGAAGGGATATGCACAAAAACTCATGGTGCAAAAGGTATGGTATTATCCGATAATCCTACGTAATTGTCTTTTAAAAGTGTGTGAAGACCCACTAAAAAAACGATTACATATAGAGAGTGCTAGAGTTTGCAATAATGCGATTTATTGGATTAATTAATCTATAGGGTGTCCCAGACCACCCGTACCACCCATTTATAATCTATAAAATAGGTTATTTTCAAAAATTCAAAGTGTTTCTTTTATAAATCATACGTGCTCTATCAAATGGTGATATTTTTAACTTCCGGTTTCGGCCGGAAATAGGTGATTGAGACCGGAAGTTACATTTTTCAAATGGAACATGGTATTTTTTATTACGGATTTGGATTCTATGCGAAAAAACAATAAACTTCTGTCTGAAACATTTTTTCAAAAAATGTCATTTTATATCCTTTAAGTAACCTTCAAAATGAGTCCTTGCGAAATAATGTTTTCACTATCTGTGTAATATAGCCCAATTTTTTTATTCAAGCAATCAACTTTAATCAATAAAATATTTTCCACTTTGTTCGATGATCTTTTGCCATCTTTCTGGGTTATGCCAAGAGCAGATGTCTCCTCGTTTAGCAATGACAACAAAAATAGATTGACTCGGTTTTGCACCGGTCCCTACAAGAAATGTTTACGTGGAATGATCTAGTATAGTATGTTTACATCTAGCACTGGTATGTTTACAAACTATTAGTCTACGTCTTAACACTCAGTTCTACGCAATCAGTTAAACGGAAAAGCACGCAAGTGAAGTAAGAATAAATATGAAGTCAATTGCTCCAAATTGTGCAAAAAAAGTCATTTCTCTTTTGAATGACAGCTTGTCAACGCGTAAGACGGCGAGAACTTGCAGGGTTAGTCAATCTACAGTGCAGAGAATAAGAAAAAATACTGTAAAAGTATATTATTAAATGTTGGAGGAAGACCAAAAATATTATCACCGCAGGATGAACGAAGGATTATACGGTTTATCACATCTGATGAAGCTTCAAGTTCCATTATGGCTGCAAAATTATTAAAAGAAGATACAAATATACAAATATGTCAGTGGACAGTACGAAGAACCCTCAAAGGAGCTGAGGTTAGAAGCATTAAGAACAAAAAGAAGCCAATGTTATCGAAAAGAAATATTAAACGTCGTTTGGAATTGGCTATAAAATATCAAAACTGGACAACTACTGACTGGGAACGGGTTATTTGGTCAGACGATACCAAAATTATGAGAATTTGTTCAGATGGCGTGTCTTGGTGCTCGATTCGTAAAAATGAAAGGTTAAACCACGACATGTGAAACGAACGTTAAAGCATGGAGGCGGATCCCTAATGTTCTGGAGGTGCCTAACAGCATTTGGTGTTGGATCACTGCATCGAATTAATGGCATCATGAATCAGTACATGTACAAGGATATTTTACAAGATCATCTCATAGATGCTGTTGAAAATATGCCTTTTGAAGAAAAAAATGTAATTTTCATGCATGACCGAGACCCTAAGCACACTGCTAAAAGTGTAAAAAATTGGCTCAATACTAAAAAATGTTCTGTTCTGGATTGGCCTGCACAGAGCCCCGACCTCAACCTGATAGAGAATCTATGGGGTTTACTAAAAAGACGACTTCGGGGGGGGGGGGGGGGATTCATATGACTCCCAACCAACTTCAATCACAGATTTGTATGATAGAATTCGAGAACAGTGGGAACAAATATCTCCGGATTATTGCAAAAAATTAGTAGAAAGTATGCCAAAGCGAATTAGTGCAGTTTTACAAGCACAAGGGTTGTGGACAAAATATTAAAAATAAATAATATATTAAATATTGCCAAGTATTGGACGTGGTGCAAAACGGAGTCAATCTATTTTTGTTGTCGTTGCTAAATGAGGAGACATTAATTATTGAAAATAATGTCTTAGGTTACTTCTAACTATGATAAAAATAATTATAATGTTGATTTTTTGTTATTCTTCTATATTCCTAGCAATAAATAATGATTTATATAAAACTTGTGGTTATTGGTTCAGTTTTGTCCTTGCTGTAGATCTCAATACACGTTCAGGTACGTAGAAATTGATTTGCATAAGGAGACACAGGGTCAATCAATGTGATTATTGGTAAACCTTACGTTAAGGCGAGGCATCTCAGATGACCTTGACATGTGTTGTCAAGGACAACATTCTGAACACCTTTGTCTATACATCTACCCGGCGCACAGTGGGACGAATGTACGAAAACCCGCGACATTGACTAAAATTTGAAGTTTATTATAAGACTTTGGTGGCATATATACTTGCTTCAGTGCATCTTGACGAGCGTCATCCACATATAGCAAATCGAAAAAACATTTTTTATGTGCTTTATAGTCGAAGAAAAAAAAATTCTATTATATAGTTTTCTTACGTTTATATTACAATAACCGTGAATGGAAAGATAAAAAAAACTTTGACGAATTTTTTTGTTCTACATTTATGAAGCAATAAAAAATTTTTTTTCGTTTTTTTCTTTGCAAATTTTTTTTATTTTTTGGAAATGGTCTGTTTTTCATTTTTAAAGAGTCCGTCAGGATTTGCCAAAAAACGGGCTTCATGGTCTTTTTCCTTTGGTATTATGTGAGAGAAATTCGTTCAGATTACACCCGACCACACCCGACCGCGATCGGCATTTGGGTTTAAAAAGTGGCGGGAACCTCCAAATAAGCAATACTGCTTTTAATACTGGCTTAACTGACTCCGATCGGGTTTAAATTTGATACAGGTACTTATTGATAGACACTTAACACCTTACCGACCGGTAGCCTATTTATCAGCTTTTTGTCCCCGACCACAGTGGGACGAATGTATCGAAATGCTGGACATCGCGTTTAGCATCCCTTTCAGTTTTTGTATCGCCTTGAGATTTTAAATATCCATGTTTTCAGTAGCATAGAATACGAATCTGGTCAAAAACTTTTTTGACCAACCAAAAAATTTTTTTTCAAATTGTTGGAAATAAGGAAAAATGACTCATTTATTTAGAAAATTCGCTACAAACAGGATGTATTTTTATATCCTATAATTTTTCGGACATGTTCTGTTGACAATTCATACTATTGAACCTCAGAAAATAATTTTTAAGTTAATATCATCAGATATCACTGATTCATTACATTTATAGAATTTAATTTTTGTCAGATAGGTTGTTGGTTTTAAAAAAATCATGATTTACCATAAGTACTTGGTACACCGCTCATTTTTCTTATTTCGTCAGAATCTTCAGGGTTGTTAAGAATTTTTTCTATTATTTTCGCCTTAAGCGTTTGGCCTTCGTTCCTTAAATTGAGTTTAGCCGCAAAAAGCAGTTCTTCGCTCGAAAAATTTCTTAATTCGTCCACTCGACGCATTTTGTGCCTCATTGAGCACTCGCCAAATGACTTGGGTGCTGTTTTACCTTCCGAACCACCAAAAAACTTATCAGGGTACGGAAATATTTGCGACAGCCATTTGTCATTCTTATTCAAAAGGCGCTTTTTATTATTATAGCTATTTGTCCATCTAAATTTTAAATGACTACAGAAAGTTGATAATTTCTCATCCAGAATTTCGAGTTGCGTTTCGGTAGGCGACGTTTTTTCCAACGTTTTTTCGATTTTTTTAAAACCAACAACCTATCTGACAACAATTAAATTCTATAAATGTAATGAATCAGTGATATTTGATGATATTAACTTAAAAATTATTTTCTGAGGTTCAATAGTATGAATTGTCAACAGAACATGTCCGAAAAATTATAGGATATAAAAATACATCCTGTTTTTAGCGAATTTTCTAAATAAATGAGTCATTTTTCCTTATTTCCAACAATTTGAAAAACAAATTTTTTGGTTGGTCAAAAAATTTTTTGACTTCAGATTCGTATTCTATGCTACTGAAAACATGGATATTTAAAATCTCAAGGCGATACAAAAACTTAAAGGGATGCAAAACGCGATACATTCGTCCCACTGCCACAGTGGGTTATTTCGCTGAAAAACGGGAATAAAATATTGTAGCGTTATTTATGGGCTCACGGTCACAAATAAGTAGGTCGTTGGATTTGTCTTGACGCCAGCTATAAGATTATGAAATAAAAATTGTACTTTAACATTTAAAAAATCAAAATAATTCTTATTTTTTGGCGAAAAAAATTTTTTATTTAAATTTTAAATATATAATTTTGTACATGTTTCAATACTGTTCAACTTTTATTGGAACCATTTTGTCGTCAGATTATCCGAACTCTTGAAAAGTAGTGATAATGGAATGCTTTGATTACTATGTACTGAGTTGAGATAGGTGTACAAACTCTTCACAGATTTTATTCTGTTATCATCTAAATTAGTATTGTTATTAATATTTCAACATTACCAATCATTCTGTAAGTTTTTTTTCGATTTCAAAACTTTATTGACGATTTTGGTATACAATTGAGCTGAATTGTGCACTCCTTCTGGTACCATTACACTCTATAAAGCTTTGCGATCATAGTCCAACAAAAAAATCTTCCGAATTTTTCCGAATTCGAGAGTTATAACTAATTTAAGTAGAAATGAGCATGGAAAGTCGCAGCGTACGCGTAGTACACCTGCACCGCAAACTCTCGCGGTCTAACGGAAAACTAAAATATAACATAAGAGAATATAATAGATGCTCTCAATAGTTTGCTCAGCACTCTATGATGGAACTGTTTTGACTGAATATTGCAAGGAAACGATTGAATCGAAGGCTCCTTTGCAGCAACAATGTAAACAAAGATCCTCGTAAGATCTCGTAGAGAATCGGGCGAACGCGTTCGACGGCGAGAGTTTGCGGTGCAGGTGTACTACGCGTACGCTGCGACTTTCCATGCTCATTTCTACTTAAATTAGTTATAACTCTCGAATTCGGAAAAATTCGGAAGATTTTTTTGTTGGACTATGATCGCAAAGCTTTATAGAGTGTAATGGTACCAGAAGGAGTGCACAATTCAGCTCAATTGTATACCAAAATCGTCAATAAAGTTTTGAAATCGAAAAAAAACTTACAGAATGATTGGTAATGTTGAAATATTAATAACAATACTAATTTAGATGATAACAGAATAAAATCTGTGAAGAGTTTGTACACCTATCTCAACTCAGTACATAGTAATCAAAGCATTCCATTATCACTACTTTTCAAGAGTTCGGATAATCTGACGACAAAATGGTTCCAATAAAAGTTGAACAGTATTGAAACATGTACAAAATTATATATTTAAAATTTAAATAAAAAATTTTTTTCGCCAAAAAATAAGAATTATTTTGATTTTTTAAATGTTAAAGTACAATTTTTATTTCATAATCTTATAGCTGGCGTCAAGACAAATCCAACGACCTACTTATTTGTGACCGTGAGCCCATAAATAACGCTACAATATTTTATTCCCGTTTTTCAGCGAAATACCCCACGCACTGTGCGGCGCTCGGACTTAGTTTCCGAAATAATTGCAAAAAACTATTGCTAGCACACTGAAATGAATTTTCCGTATTCGTGCACGCTCCGTGGCAATGTACAAAAGTACCAACGTGCCTGCTCCGGAGCAGCGTTTGTTTACTTTCTTTTTGTAAATACGCTGTGGAGATGAAAGAGAAAACAGGGTCTCACTCTGGTCATACGCGACGTCAGCAGATCACGACGGATTCACGGAGGATCAGCTCACCGAATCGACGTCCTCTTTGAACGGCCGTGCTAGGACAGCAGCATCTACGACTCGATAGGCACGAGCGCGACTCACTAGCTCGCGACGATGATGCTCGCCAAGCATCCCATCGTCCTCCTCGGATTCTGACTTGGATTATAGTAGAAAAGGGAACTCGTCAAGATTATCGTTGTTTACTGGCAAGAGAGTAATGTGGCGGCTAACCTTCTACGCTCGTCACAAGATGGACAGACAGTCAAAGACCTTTCCCGCTACTACCTGATCCGTCACCGATCCCTACATATACGTATACCGTCGTCAACCGCCTTCCGATATCCCAGAAAGGGACCTGAAGGGACCCAGAAGGGCAAGACCTGATAGATCCCATTCTAACTTACGGTTGTGAGATATGGTACAATATCAGTGCCTCTATAATAGAGATAATACGAGTTTTTGAAAGACGATGCCTCAGAGCTTGCCTTGGCTCGTATAGACCGGCTCACTCAAATTACAAAAGGCACATAAATAACGAAACCATATACAATAAAGCCAATATCAGCAGAATAGATAATTTTATAATTATTGGGTATGGGAATAAGTTTCCGCCCTTTTGGAGATGTCGTTGTACTCAAGTACCGATCGCGTACTTGATGCAACGTAGTACATGTTTTTGAAAGGTCTATGTCTAAGCTTCTAAACGCAGTTAGTGGCAATTGTTTGGAGCGTGAACAGCAGTCAATTTTGCGCGTCCAAAATGTCGACTTTTATTCCAAGTAAGCAGCATTTGCGGGAAGTTGTGTTGCATTATTTTGTGTTAAAGAAAGGTGCCGCGAAAACTCATCGTTTGCTCGTGGATATTTACGGGGGCGATGCTCCATCAAATACAAGTTGTAAAAGATGGTTTCGGCGGTTTAAAAACCATGATTTCGACGTAAGGAACAAAGATCGCGATAGCGCGCCAAAAATTCAAAGATACAGATTTGCGAGCATTACTTGATGAAAATCCACGTCAAACACTTTGAGAACTACAACTATTACGTTTGAAGCGAGCATTACAAGAAGAACGACCGGAATGGGACAACATGCAAGATAAGCCGATTCTGTTACATGACATCGCTAGGCCACATGTCGCAAAACCCGTCAAGAAATACTTGGAAGGAGTGAACTGGAAAATTTTTCCCCATCCGCCATATTCGCCGAACATTGCTCCTTCAGATTTCCACTTGCTCCGGTCCATGCAGTCGGCCATATCTGGAGAGCAGTTCACTTCCTATGATAGTATCCGAAATTGGCTCGATGAATGGCTCGCATCGAAATAACCAGATTTTTTTCTTTGAGGAATTCGTTTATTACCTGAACGGTGGAAAAAGGTTGTAGATGCCGATAGAGCATACTTTGAATGAATTTACTATCCATTTGAATTTCTGAATAGAGAGCTTCTTTTCAACAAAAAAGGGCGGAAACTTATTCCCATACCCAATAAAATAATACGAAACTACTTTGCCAACTCAAAATCAGTAACAGACAATAGCTTAATTTTCCCAATAGCATATCCGGATGATAATCACATAAGAAAAACTCTAACAACCGACTTTATCCCACCCGAGGCATTTATATTTCTAGACAATCACGGTTACATACAGAACAAAGATGCAATCCCAATATTGTACCATATCCCACGCCACAGAGCAAGAAAACGCATACTCTTCAACCACCAGGAGCCTGTTCAATCCTCAGCCGCGCAAGTATACCGATACAGCACAGCGGTCCCACGAAGGGACTTCCTCGAAATACGTGATATAGATTATAAAAAATACTGGTGGTTAGCCAATAGATTTAAGCCACCGTAGTATACGAAATGTAGTATTAAATATAGTATTAAAATAACTCTAATGTAATGCAAGAGACTCAAGACTGTAATGCAGCAGCCTAACGTGCAATTACGCAACTCCGTGTGTTGTGGATCACGCGAGCGAAACGGCGGCACGTGAGCTCTCCTAGGCCAGAGACGAGAGAGGTGACGGGGTTAACCCAATCCAAATAACAACTCGCGACAATATCGGTTCCTCTTCACCTCTCTCCCCTCACCGATCTGATTTCGAGGAAACCGCTGATCTCCCGAGAAGTCAGTTAACTTCAAAACGTGAGAGTTGCTTGCTCGACACGAACGTTGCTCTTTACAAAAAGATCATTGCGCTTCTCTGGTCTTTGCCTATGTTCTGGCTTACTTAAAAACCTTGCTTCTGTTCATTAACTTTCTTTAGTTCAATTAGTTTAAGTGGTGTTGGGTTAGTTCGATAAGTGTTTTAATAAAGGATATTCTGACTGTTGTCTTTGCAACTACAACTAAAGTGCCAGTGATCCATTTCTTATACGTCTCGTCCAACATTCCTACTCTTTCTCAACACCGTGCAATAAACGATTTAGCATCACTTCCCCTGTCCCACCTCTCCCGCTCAGTTCATTCTCATACCACCTTCCCCATTTGTAAATAACATCATAACATCATATCAGTCCTTTTATCAGAATCATCACCCCCCATCCATGTATATATGTGAAAAGTGCGAATTTAGGACCTAGGACTTAGAATTAAGGTTAAAAATAACAATGCGAGTTCCTGTTTTGTCAAGAGCGTTTTCGGGAGTAAGATCCAAACCAAAAATATTTGCGGCTGTGTTCTGCATAAACGTATTCAGTACAATACGATCGAAAATTACGAGGGGGAGGTTCACGCCACCCCTCGGCCAAAAAGCCATAACTGTATGACTTTGATGTACCCAGAGTTCAATTACACTGTAATTCAATTACTAAGTATTTTAATCAGATTTGTAATTGAAATACAATATAATTGAAACACAATGTAATTGAAATACAATATAATTGAAATGCAATTTATAATTGAATTACAGTATAATTGAAATACAATATACTTGAAATACAATGTAATTGACATACAATGTAATTGAAATACAATATAATTGAATTACAGTATAATTGAATACACTATACTTGAAATACAATATAATTGAATTACAGTATAATTGAAATACAATGTGTAATTGAAATACAATATAATTGAAATACAATATAATTGAAATACAATATAATTGAAATATAATAAAAATACAGCTCTCCAAATTATAGCCCAGAACTTGGAAGAACTTGCGATATATTTTTATATCTTTCTTTCATATACAGAGTAACCGCGGGTTTACTGTCGAACAGCCGTGTTCTGCACGGACAGTATTCCCGCAGTGACATCATTTTTTTCACAATGTAACACCAATATTTAATCTTCTTTATTTTTCATTATTATTTTATGGAACTTTCGCCAACATATTCGTGGCATTTTTCTAAAGCAAAATGGTACCAAACACGATATAATTTCAAGTGTATTTAGTGGTGTAATCGACGATAGGTGTAATCCTTTACATGGATTTTTCAACCTCTTCTTGCCTATTACTTCATTTTTCATGGTTCAATTACAATGTATTTTATAATTGTGCTCCATTGCAATTACGAATTACATTGTAATTTAATTGAATGAAGATCTGAATTACACTGTCCAACAAATTTCAACTTTTTAAAAGTATTTCGATTCCCACTATGCGATTCTTATAGAGTTTTCAGCGCTGATTCCGAATCTGATTTTCATTTTTTTCCTATACGTCCAGTTTTTGAGAAAATGGAGTTTAAAAAAAAGACATATTTTTCAACTTTAAACAAATATTGACATGTTATTATAAAAGATATTGAATTGTTCTTTACAGCAAAAGATTCTGTAGACTTTGCCGAATACAGTGATATCCAATATTAATACATTATGATTGTTTAAACATGTTTAAACAATGATTAAAGACGGCGAGACACCACTTTTGCAGCAAATTTTCAGGATATTTTTGAATTTATCTCAAAAAATAAGGGTTCAGCGGAAAATCGAACTATACCACGCGATAGAGCAGACTTTTGTCTTGAGAAATCACCCTTTGAAGTTTGCTACGTCGACGTTTTTTCCCGAATCAGAAAGCAAAATATCATCGTCATTACAACATTCACAATAAGTTGCCGCCAGTGGCGCTCACCACTAGCGCGATCTCAACATAAATTGGCCAACTCATGCCGGTTTTCAACATTACCATTAAATATGTAATCAACTTGTTTATTTTTATATGTGAATAAATATTACTGTTATCATGATTTCATTATTGAAAATATGAATGTTAACTTACTTTTGTTATCCACTCTAAGTAAGTGTAAGCCTACTTAATACTTTGCAGTATCATACTTCGTATATATATTTTATCAGAAACAAAAAATTTCAAATCATTCATTCGTATAAGTGTGGCTGTCGCGTGATGTAAAATCAATTACAAAATTGAAAATAAAAAAACAAGAATAATACGTATTTGAAGTGAAAGCGTTGCACTTGTCAGTTTCTTTCAAATAGTTCAGCAGTGCGAGGATGAAGGTATAAAGTTTCCAATATTGATCGTGGTTCGTGCAATGCTGACTGATGCGAGCTGTAAGATATTACAGTTGCAGAGAGATTGGTTGAACAGACTTTTGTAATCCTGCATATAATATAATCAATTCTTTGGAGCCATGAAAATAATGAAAAAAAAATTCCAGATGGAAAAACATTCAGAGAAAAAAGCGTTTACAGTTTTAAGTATGTACTTATTTTTCATATAATATAAAGGGTGTCCCAAAAATGTTGTATTTCCTTGAAAAGTGTGATTCCTAAGATCATTTCAAATAACCTTTTCCTTTAGGAAAATTTTTTCGCGGGTTCGTTCGAGTTATTAACGAAAAACAAGGGTCAATCAGAGCGCGGTTACAGCAGACGAATTTTGACTCGGCCAGTGCCAACATCATAATAAATACTAATTATAAAATTATTAACTTCAATAATTATTGAATTAATTATATAATTGTATAACACTACTTACTCTCGATTGGTTTATAATACTGATTTCTGCCACGCTTTTTATAACACCAACGTGTTCCATTAATCCTTTGCACTCGGAGCTACTTTAACTTGAAAATTAAATATTACTTTCAACCAGCTATTTTTAGTGGTGACTCTCTCCCTGAGTATAAAAAGTCCTGAAGGACTTACATACACCAGAAATGCAACGTCTTCTCCAAATGAGTAGTTAAACGCAGCATTATGAAAGTTCTTAATATCACTTACAAAAAGAGCTTTTTTTAGGCCTGCCATGTTAAGCTGCCATAAAAGATTAACTGATAAACAAGCTCCATCGGCTAGGAATACTGTGAAATACTAGGAAATCGGTAGTTTCCATCTGTCAACGATAACGTTGCTGCTTATTGATTACATGAATCAGTTTTGTTAATATGTACTCTGCACTCGCTTAACTACGGTTTATGCAAAAACTGACTTCTAAGGAAACCACAGTATCCTCTAAAAATTTATCTTTGAGCTTTTACAAGAAAACAAGTCATTATTAAAACAGTAAACACGTATTTTAACTTGTTTTGAAAATTTCATAGTTGTGGATCTACAAAAATGTATTAAAGTATAATCGCTATACGAAACATAAAACCAAGAAAAGTAACTTTTTCTGCAAAATCCTAAATTACACTGTCCAACAGCCAAGAAACGTTTCGATTTTCACTATGCGATTGTTATACAGTGTGCTCATTTGAAAACTTTCCAGCCGGATATCTCGAAAAGTGTGAAATGTATTAAAAAAGTGTAAGACACGTGTCGAAGGATTTCGAGAGGGGAAAGAGGGGTCAGTATCGGTTTTTATTTGGGTGGCGTTTTCGAGGTCATTTGAAGGTCAACTTTGTTTTTTTCAAATGGAAACCTATATTTTTTATTACGGGATCTTATTGTACGTAAAAAGACCAGCAATTTTCGTGGGATACTTTTCTTTTATCCGTGCACTAATTTCGGAGATATTTAAGGAGAAGTAGATAACAATGTTCTGATGAATGAAGAACTTTTGATCTTCCAACATGATGGAGCTCCCCCGCGTTACACGTTACCATTTCGCCAGTGGTTAAACAATCGATTCCCACTAAGATGGATCGGTAGAAGAGGTGTTATTAAGTGTCCACCCAAATCACCAAATCTAACTCCAGTCAACTTTTGTTTGTAGGGAAACACTTTAAGTCTGTTGTTTATAAAACACAACCAGAAAGCGTCAACGATTTGCGTCGCAGAATTGTACAAGAATATAGAGCTATTCCAACAGATGCCTTCAAAAATGTTCGTTCAGAAATTGAGAATCGTCTGTATTATTGTTTAGAAAACAACGAAGAAGATTTTGAAAATTTGTTATAGTTATAAAGAAATTACAAACTTTCTCGCAGTATAAGTATGACTCGCTCTACTTCTCTTTAAATATCTCCGAAACTAGTGAGCGGATAAAAAAAAGTATCCTACGAAATTTGCTGGTCTCTTTACGTACAATAAGATCCCATAATAAAAAACATAGGTTTCCATTTCAAAAAATCAAATTGACCTTCAAATGACCTGGAAAACGACACCCAAATAAAAAACTGATACTGCCCCCTCTTTCCCCCCCAAAATCCTTGGAAACGTGTTTTACTCTTTTTTAATATCTTTCATACTTTACGAGATATTCGGCTGGAAAGTTTTCAGATGAACACCCTGTAGAGTTTCTTGCGCTGATTCCGAATCTGTCCTTAATTTTTCCCCTAGACGCACAGTTTTTGAGAAATTTGATTTTGGGAAAAAGACATATTTTTCAACTTTAAAATAATATTGTGACGTTATTATACAATATTGATGTTTAAACATGTTTAAACAATCATTACAAATTTTTGCACCAATTTTGCAGGATATTTGTCAGTTTATGAGGTCGATCTTTGATTACAGCGTGTAACAGTGTAACTAATAGCCGGTAACCAGATACTACCATTATCTACTTAAGAAGTTACGAATTTATAGTATAATTTCTAATACTTTGTAACAGTAAATAACATAATGTGGTACAACGTTGAATTCGTCTTCGGATAATGCTATCGTGTTATGACAAAATAAATATATGGTTCCGTCTAAAAAAATTAATTTGACTTTCAAGATTCTCCTCTCACCATTCGGGTTCTGAAAAAAATTACACCACATGATTGTTCCCTTCATAACTTCATACATGAATTTTTTTCGCAACTTCAGTGCGTCACGAGCTATTTCCGTTATCAGATAAATGAAACACCCTGTATATTATAAGAAAGCAAACATTTTCATTTTTGTATTAATATTTTGTTGATATATGACGAGTTTTATCATTGCATTTGAGTTGATCATTTTCCTCTATAGGTTTTTCTATGTATATTAAAAATATGAATAATTACAATCATGGACACTTTATTTGTTTGATCGAATAATTTTAGCGAGTGGTAGTATTAATCCCCCCCCCTCTCTCTCTCTCTCCCACACACACACACACACCGGTCTCCCGTATAGAAAAAAACCTTGATGAAAAGAAGTGGCTGCTCCTTTACTTTACCGGACTCAAAAGTGCCTTTCTCCTATAAATTATTATGTATTTGATGTGTAATTCAGTAGATTTGTACCCGGGGCGGCTGCAGATCGAAGTTTCGATCCTGTCAAAAACATTGCAGATTGCTGAACTTTAAGCGAGCATAACTTCTGAACCATTGATCTTACAGCATCGAAACTTCGATCTGCAGATTCTCCGGAAACAAATCTACTGGATTACATACCAAATACATCATAATTTATAGGAGAAAGGCAGAAATTTTGAGCCCGAGAAAGTAAAGTTTACCCAAAGAAGTTGTTAACATAAAACTTACCTAATGTACGGAAGACGATTGGTCGACTTCGATATTTGACGCCAGCTCTGGTGGCAGTGACGGTCAGTTGGTACTGTGTGTCAGCTTTGAGTCCGCTCAAGGTTATCGCTTCACTATTTCCTGCGACCACCGCCACCACCCTGTAACTAACCATCTTGTTATGGCGTTTCGATTTTTACTCTAGCTATAACGGCAATACATTATTTCGCAGTTATTACAATCCATTATTTACAAGGGAAAATTAGCAAATACTCTCTTACAGCTATTCATATATCGACAACTGCAATCCTGTACGTATACAATGGATAATGGTAACACAAATAGAAGACACAGAAAAACAGACATCTTTGGGTACACCCAGCGTGTGCAGGGAACATCGAAAATCACAATGTAATCGCAGACGAAATTATTTTCTACACAAATGTGATGTCAAAATGTACAGTACAATTTTCTCACACGTGTCTCATTATTAAGCAATACGTAGAAAAGAATTTATCAAAATATATTTTTTAAATTTTCATTGCAGGCCCACATAAAAAAGTTGTAAACAACTTTTAGTATTTTCTCTGTAATTCCGACCCAGTACAACTCTTTTTCCAAATTTTTTTCGTATTATGTAGTAAACTAATTTTTCTAACTTCTCAATAAAATCCAAATCGTAAGGTTTAATATTTATGATAATAAATCATAATAAACTTAATAATTTATATTTTAATTTAGAATTTCCATTCAATTTTAAATTTTATATTTGTGAGTGATATTACTGGGATATTACTCTGAATATACTCAGCCCAGAAGAGCAACAACAGTGAATAACAGATACACATGGTATTCTCGTTGAAAAAATCGTTACATCAATAATACAAAATTCTTGTTCATATCAAGATTTTCAACAAACTATTGGATTGGCAAGAAACTAATTTCGGTGTTTTTTAAGGTGAAATAAAACCGAAATTTTTTACTCAAGCAAATGAAGTTTAATAACTAAAATAATACTTTCCATTTTGTTTCATGATCTTTTGCCATCTTTCTGGTAGCTTCATAACTCCGCGCTCATAAAACTTCTAGTCCTTATCGGCAAAAAGCCGATCCAAGTGCGATTTCACGGCATCATCATCAATTGTGTTCTGCCACACAAATCTTTGATAACACGTAAAAAATTATAGGAGCTTGGTGGGGAAATGATGTCACATCCACCATATAGCCCGGACATTGCACCATCAGATTACCATTTATTCCGAAGTTTACAGAACTCTTTGAATGGTAAAACATTCGCAAATAATGATGACCTGAAATTGTACTTGCATCAGTTTCTTGCCGATAAGGATCAGAAGTTTTATCAGCGCGGAATTATGGAGCTACCAGAAAGATGGCACAAGATCATCCAACAAAATGGAAAAAATTTTGTTGATTAAAGATCATTGCTTGAATAAAACAATTGGCTTATACATATTTCACCCACAGACCTAAGGACTGAGCGTAAAGTAGATTTATCGACGGGAGGGGGCGTGCCGCGAGCGGGGAGGGATGGTTGACTTTAGTGGCACAACTAGTGTTGCCATCTATATAACGTTGCGGGAACATTTAAGGGGGTAGGATACCTTCAGATTGTAACTAGAAAGGGACTAGAATCTTACTAGAAAAAATGGGTCGAAACATGGGTCTGCGCCTAGACGTTGTTTGACCTTATTTGAGCAAATTTTGTGCTGGGTGAAGGCTCATTCTAAAGAGGAAGGTTAGATGCAGTGCGCTCTTCTCATGATTTTAACGAGATTATGTTTATATCTAACAATATGAGGGCCCAAAGTAGAGAAAAAATCTAGGAAAAAACCCGTAGATTTCAATACATTTTTCTGTCTCTAAAAGACTTTTTTGACTTATATGATGACCAGAGCGCACAGCGATGAACCTTCCTCTTTAGAATGAGCCCTCACCCAGCCCAAAATTTGCTCAAATAAGGACAAAAAATGTCTGGGCGCGAACCCATTTTTTCGACCCAAAATCTGGTAAGATTCTAGTAACTAGCAAATAACTAGAATCTTACTAGATTTTGGGTCGAAAACTAGCAAGTCGAAAACTGGCTGAAAAGCGACTGTCGTTGCCGACCACTGCCTTAGAATACCGAAATTACTTTCTTGCCAACCCAATATGTATTTAAGGCCTGAACAATTGGTGCTGTGAGAGTCGACGACGTAGAATCGGCTACCCTCATTATCGCATTCAGGTCGCTCGACCGGTCCCAGTGTCGCACGGAAACAGCCAAAACTGGCCGGTTTTACCTCTCCTCCTTTTCCACTTCCACTATCCCATTCCACCACCATGAGCACACTCCAACGTCACCCACATTCGCCCCATTCAATCCCCGTCGTGCACGCGCAACGGGTCACATATTACTCTGGTCATCAGAGAGGGGATAAATTGTATTCTCCTTGATTTTCTCGATCTGGGGACACTGACCGGCCTGCCGCGACATGCCAGCTATCACCAGCGCGAGGGGGGACTAAGTACAACCTCGCTGCAGAGTCGCCATATGAGGGGAGGGAGCACGAATTGAGAGGAAAAAGTTACCCTCTCTCTACCAGTACCGAACACATGTACGACAGAGACAGAGTGGGGATACAAGCCTTAATCTGGCGACTCTGGCTCGCCGCAAGGCAAGTAGTGATGGCGTGCTAATCAATAATCGTGATTTATCACAGTGATCGCAGAATCACAATCATGGTCGAAGATACGAAAATCACGAGTCACTGTGAGAAATCACCGTGATGAGAACGAACGTGATCGAACCACGAGTGATCCAAAAGTAGCACTTCACGCCATCCCTAAAGGTAAGTAAGGCAGGCGTGGGCATTTTTGTCGCAATTGAGACAAGACTGTCCCCACCGTAGCGCCCACTGTCCCCCACCAGCATCCGTCGTTACTATGAAGGAAGGACGCGCTCGTCCGCAGTGCAGCCAGAACGGGGCCAGCGAGGGAATTCAGTTTACCCCCTCTCTGATAACCAGACCAGTCTACGGCCATGGATCTAAGGACTGAGCGTAGCCTTGGGGGGGGGGGGTAAGGCGAAAGACGGAAGGGGTATCAACTTGTCGGCCATCTTGGATGGGGCCACACTGTGGTGCGCTCTATAGGCGACTTTAAATACTAGTGTAACGTCTGTAGTACGTGGTCTGTAGAATACACGCGTTCGCAGTACGCCAGAACCGTTTTGTGCCCAGTACACGCGCGGTAAAGTTGGTGAATCGTCGTGGCCTTGAGTTTTCTGCGCATTGATACACATTAATTTGTAAAAATGCGAGTGTGTATTGTGAAAGGTTCTGTTCCATGCTAAAAATGTAGTACAGACGCCACAGTAGTATTTAAAGTCGCCTATAGAGCGCACCACAGTGTGGCTCCATCCAAGATGGCTGCAGTCAACCATCCCTCCCCGCTCACGGCACGCCCCCTCTCACCCGTAAGTCTACTTTGCGCTCAGTCCTTAGGTCCGTGTCTACGGCACGGGCACCGTGGTCTACGGCAGGCCTGGGCGCGGTTGGCTCGCGGAACACATGTTGCGGCTTCTCCTCTTCGCTTGGTCGGCAAATAAGTCCCCACCACGGCCACTCCAACTCTTCCATTAGCCTTAGCCTTAGCCTTAGCACGAGCACCCCCACGATGCTGCATCGGCAGGTTACTCACCACTACTATGTAAACGTGTACACGCACATACGAACCTTGCCCGAAGCTCGTGCTAAGGCTAAGGGCTAAGGGGAGTGTCGGAGTGGTCGCGGGGGGACTGACTTGCCGACTAAGCGAAGAGGAGAAGCAGCAACATCTGTTCCGCGAGCCAACCGCGCCCAGGCCCAGTGTTCCGATATCTTCGAGCATTTTTCGTACGATGGATGGCCGCTAGAGGCGCTTGCAGCCTCAGTAACGTAAGCTTCTCGATAAAATGGGGTACCTTGAGCACCCCGCAGAATTTAAAAAGATTTGTATGATTTGATTCTGAAAAATGAATGTATAACATGTGCATTTGTGTATATTTTGTAATATGTAGGACACATCCTGAAGTTTCTTTGTCCGGAACAGATTGTTTCGGTACTTCCGCGTCAATATAACTGTCTCAAGGTGCAGGGCGCAGGGCTCCACTACCTCGTCATCATAGATACGTTAGTTTTTCCGCGCAGCGCCTCTAGCGGCCATCCATCGTACGAAAAATGCTCGATCAGAGTCGGAACACTGCCCAGGCCTGGTCTACGGTCTTAGTGGGGAATGTTCAAGTGTGCTCATGGTGCTGGAGTGGGATAGTGGAAGGGGAAAAGGAGGAGAGTGAATGGCATCCGTTCGGAGCCACGAGAAGCGCCACCGAAAGGAAGCGTGGTGAGGGAAGCAGGCGTTTGAGGGGCTCCACCCGTGCGCAAGCTTGAAGTAAGGCATTAGAAAAGAACAGGAGGGGAAGTGAGTCCGGGAAGGGAGGCGGTCCGGAGAAATGCAAAAAGCGGAGCCCTGACTGTCCTCAAAGACATTAGAGAGCGAGAAAAGCGCTCCCAGTCCTAGACGTGTGGTTTTTTATTGGGTATTAGGGACACCGACGACCTGTGTCCCCCGAGTCCTACACTACCCCTTCTGGGTGTACGGAAATGTATTTTTTTCCCACGTCTTTAACCCTTTGCGGTCCTATGTCGAGTGTGACTCGACATCGCATTTCGTTCTGGCACGTCCTATGTCGAGTGTGACTCGACATCGGTTTTCGTTCTGGCGCGTCCTATGTCGAGTGTCACTCGACACGGAAATTTTTTTTTTTTTTTATTTTTCATTTTCGTCTTATATTATCATTAAAAATGTTTTTCAAAGAAAACGGTACCAAGTGAATAAGCGACTGGGGCGAAATCTGTGCGGACCGGCTGGTACGAAATTGCGAATTCCGCGCGGACCGCAAAGGGTTAAAGAAAAAAACAAAGGCCCGATGTAAGGCGAGCTCGCATTCTCCTCTCGCGCTGGCCGGTCGGGTGGGAGTAGGCGACTCACGTCATCGACTCTCGGGGCACCAACTGCCCAGTCCTGCTATGTTTACTTTCGTGAAGAAAACGTTGTTTTCTTTACATATCGTGTGCCTTATACTTATGTTGTTGTCAAACTCGGCAGTATACGAGATGTTCAACGGACTGTCCTAAGCGTTCAACAGGTCGTCCTGAACAAAACATATCATACAAGCTACATCTTTGTTTATTCTCATTACTCACAAGGAGAATGCGAAGCCTTCGGCGTCACAGATTTAGTTGAGACTTTACAGAGTTACAGATCTCGTTCCCCTGATTACGAATATACCCCATTATAGGGACAACTACTCAGTAATTTTCGAGATATTTGCAATTTAAAATTTTATGGACGTAACATGTCAGTTTAGTTCACTCTGTTACCAAGTAATGGTGTGGCGTAACAGTAGCGAGTTGAACCGCTACGCCGCGACGTGGACCCCGGGTTCGAGTCCCGTCGTAGTAACTTTTTTTTATACTTCTTTTTTATATTTTAGATATATTTTTATCCTCCACAGGGTTAATTAAAAATGATACTTATTATTTTATAAAAAAACACTAGATCTATTACTACATACACAAAAGATTATAATTGTATTAAAATAATTTTATATTAAAATAATACACAACAAACAAAAATGATGTAATAGAAAAAACTATTACTACATACGCAAAAGATAATGATTATAAGACAATAGTAAAAAAAAATAGTATAAAAAAAGTTACTACGACGGGACTCGAACCCGGGGCCCACGGCGCACAGTGGGCTAAACCAACGAAGTCTGTGTCAAAATCAAAGAACTTTCGATAGAAATGAGATAGAGTGATGAAATTTTTTTAAAATAAAAACTGAAACTTTGCAGAATATGGGATTATTATGGAGATTGTGGTGCGAATGTTTTTTAACCTTGAAAGAATTCGTTAAACTTGCACAACTTCAAGAAAATTGTTGTTTTTCCAATACCACGCGCGGAAAATTTTTTTTATTAAAATGCAATACATCATTTCTCGTAGATATTTTCACGCCGATTTCAAATCTGGTTTCAAAATTTGTCTACGATCTCAGGATATTGCAAAATCGATTTCTTGAAATTCTACATGTTTAACGAATTTTCTCAAGGTTAAAAAACGTTCGTACCATAATCTCCCTACTTTTTCCATATTCTGCAAAGTTTCAGCTTTAATTTAAACAAAATTTCATCGCTCTACCTCATTTCTATCGAAAGTTCTTTGATTTCGACACAGATTTCGTCGGTTTGGCCCACTGTGCGTCGCGGCGCAGCAGTTGAGCTCGCTGCCGCTACGCCACACCATTGTAACAGAGTGAACTAAATTGACATATGTTACGTCCATAAAACTTTAATTTGCAAATATCTCGAAAATTACTGAGTAGTTGCCCCTATAATGAGGTATATTCGTAATCAGAGGAACGAGATCTACAAGGTGTCTCAAAATTAGGTCCGGAGCCGAAAATGGGAGGTTCCTGAGGTCATTTCAAGCGACATTTTCCTTTGAAAAAATGTCGTCCGTGGCTTCGTTAACGAGTTATTAACGAAAAACACGGACCAATCAGAGCGCGAGCTAGACGCGTGCAGCCCGGCGCGCCGGCAGCCGAGTGTCGGTGGCACGCCGCGATGTCGCAATGAACAAAAGTTTCTCGATGATGTGAATCCTCGCCAATTTCGATAAGCGTTGGATATGTTGTCAATACCATGATTCTGAACAACATTTCCCTTTACAGTTTCTGTCGATCGGCTTTAGTTTACGATATTATTGTAAAAATTTGTAATTGTAAATCGATCGATGTACTATTTTCTATCCGATTTCGATAAGCTTTGGATATGTTGTCAATACCATGATTCTGAACAACATTTCCCTTTACGGTTTTTGTCGGTCGGCTTTAGTTTACGATATTATTGTAAAAATTTGTAATTGTAAATCGATCGATGTATTGTACATACTATCTCCTCGCCGATTTCGATGAGCTTTATTTCAAAGGAAAAAGATATTTAAAACATCGAATTTATAACATATTTCAAAGTCATCGAAATCGGTGAGGACCCACATCATCGGCAACTTTACCCGAACGATAGAAGAAGCACAAACTTATTGAATTAAAAACTCACTTATTCAGCCGTAAATCCATTTGTCTACCACATACAACCACCACACTTTTACATAATCTTCGAATCGGTGTTTTCGAGAATCATATGATTCTCGAAAAATCAATGCCATATGATTCTCGAAAAATCAATATCTCCTTGGGAACGATTTCATTTGTTTTAAACGACGCCTTCATCGAATACATTGTACGCTGGGAGAGCACAGTTTCGCGCGGCATCGCGAAGAGCATCGAACTCTTTCCACGTCGGAGTAAGTAATTTCGTTCGATATCGATACGAGTTATAAAAGTGTGCTACGAGTTCAACAATTATGTAAAAGTGTGCTACGAGTTCAACAATTATGTAAAAGTGTGATGGTTATATGTGGTAGTCAAATGGATTTACGGCTGAATAAGTGAGTTTTTAATTCAATAAGTTTGTGCTTCTTCTATCGTTCGGGTAAAGTTGCCGATGATGTGGGTCCTCACCGATTTCGATGACTTTGAAATATGTTATAAATTCGATGTTTTAAATATCTTTTTCCTTTGAAATAAAGCTCATCGACATCGGCGAGGAGATAGTATGTACATCGATCGATTTACAATTACAAATTTTTACAATAATATCGTAAACTAAAGCCGATCGACAGAAACCGTCAAGGGAAATGTTGTTCAGAATCATGGTCTTGACAACATATCCAAATATTATCGAAATCGGATAATGGAAATAGTACATCGATCGATTTACAATTACAAATTTTTACAATAATATCGTAAACTAAAGCCGATCGACAGAAACCGTCAAGGGAAATGTTGTTCAGAATCATGGTCTTGACAACATATCCAAATATTATCGAAATCGGATAATGGAAATAGTACATCGATCGATTTACAATTACAAATTTTTACAATAATATCGTAAACTAAAGCCGATCGACAGAAACTGTAAAGGGAAATGTTGTTCAGAATCATGGTATTGACAACATATCCAAAGATTATCGAAATCGGATAGGAAATAGTACATCGATTGATTTACAATTACAAATTTTTACAATAATATCGTAAACTAAAGCCGATCGACAGAAACCGTCAAGGGAAATGTTGTTCAGAATCATGGTCTTGACAACATATCCAAATATTATCGAAATCGGATAATGGAAATAGTACATCGATCGATTTACAATTACAAATTTTTACAATAATATCGTAAACTAAAGCCGATCGACAGAAACCGTCAAGGGAAATGTTGTTCAGAATCATGGTCTTGACAACATATCCAAATATTATCGAAATCGGATAATGGAAATAGTACATCGATCGATTTACAATTACAAATTTTTACAATAATATCGTAAACTAAAGCCGATCGACAGAAACTGTAAAGGGAAATGTTGTTCAGAATCATGGTATTGACAACATATCCAAAGATTATCGAAATCGGATAGGAAATAGTACATCGATCGATTTACAATTACAAATTTTTACAATAATGTCGTAAACTAAAGCCGATCGACAGAAACTGTAAAGGGAAATGTTGTTCAGAATCATGGTATTGACAACATATCCAAAGCTTATCGAAATTGGCGAGAATTCACATCATCGAGAAACTTTTGTTCATTGCGACATCGCGGCGTGCCACCGACACTCGGCTGCCGGCGCGCCGGGCTGCACGCGTCTAGCTCGAGCTCTGATTGGTCCGTGTTTTTCGTTAATAACTCGTTAACGAAGCCGCGGACGACATTTTTTCAAAGGAAAATGTCGCTTGAAATGACCTCAGGAACCTCCCATTTTCGGCTCCGGACCTAATTTTGAGACACCCTGTATAACTCTGTAAAGTCTCAACTAAATCTTTGCATTCTCTCGTCAGCTGTACCAAAACTAATATATTAAGCATACTTACAATGAGCCAATAATTACACGTGTGCGCACAGTGAAACTAGCCAAGTCATGTCAAAAACGTACTGAATCTCATGCACAAGCTTTGCCTTTATCATTAGAACTCATCTCTACGCTTCAAGCCAGCATAAACAATTACCGTCTCGAGCGAAACAATCCTGTAGTGTATACTATATTTTGTTCAGGATGTCGTGTCTCTATAATTCACGATCCATAAGAATCTTCACCTCAGATCAAGTATTCCTGATCGTTCCATCGTCTTGGTAAGGCGGATATTTAAATTAGCAATTTTCTACCTTCGCTTCGTTAGAACCTCGGATAACGAATTTTCTACCCTGATACTCCCCAGACACAGAATCATCAGCTGTAGATCAAAGCTTTCATCCCCTTTCACTTACACGAGCTCCCTTGAGGGGGTGTGCAACCCTGCAAGCTTAATGAAATGGAGTAAATCTGACTTTTTGTTTGCATATACAGATAGATATGGTGTGGAGACACCATAACATCTTCGATGTAACGTGCGGTTTTTTAATAACTTTAGAAAATGAAAAAATTAAGAAATCAAAAGAAAAGATCGTACGGTACATTGAAGATAATCTATTGTATTTTTACTAAACTTAATTCAACAATGTTTTATTTTCTATATTCCAGTCACATTTTCCACTGGGTGTAAGATATTAAGGTTTTGCTGTACATGGAGATAGATGATGTTATACAACTCCACCATTTTGTAATTTTACGTAATAAAAAAACGCAAAATGAAGCTAAAATGTTGCTGAAGTTCAATAAAAAAACTTTCGGCTGTGTTTCCGTTTAGGTCCATCATCAGAATTGGATGAAATTTTGCAAATAGGTTCTTTTTTGACTAAAATGGTGATTGTCAGAAGGATTTTTGGCGACTCGAAAAAAAATTTATCATTTCGATGTCGGTCTCTACCTTACCGACTTACCGACTTTCTATCTTATGTCCGTCCTACAATTGTTAAACCAATTATATGAATATCTACAATGAGAAGATTATGCGATCTGAATTAGTTAGGGATAGGTGGTGGTGGGGGCGGAGAGGGCTACGAAAGGGATACGGAGGGATACGAAAATCCAGCAGCTGTATTTTATTTTATGTTATTTTAATTACCTACAAAAGAGAGAGTCGGCAAGTCGCAAGGTAGGGAGTGAAATGAATAAAAATTGTTTTTTCGAGTCGCCAAAAATTCTTCTGACAATCATCATTTTAGTCAAAAATATTTCCAAAATTTCATCCAATTCTGATGATGGACCTAAACGGAAACTTCGCCAATCTTTCTTTACAGTATCTTTATATGCTGAAAAAGAAAGTTAGATTTACTCCATTTTATTAGGTCGCAGTTGAGTTGATGCATTACTTTCTGTCGTTCATAATTTAAGGGCAATTTTATTTTGAAGATAAACATTTGGTGTATGTCACATCGTTTTATGTCGTTTTATAGTTGTACTCTTCGTATTCCAAACGTATTATGAATTTTTGAATTTGGTTCAGACGTTGACGTATAAACAGTTCCGTTACGTTTTGTTAAAGAAATTCTATTAGAACTTGTATATCTTATTTAAGGATGTGTACAAAGTGTTTCTGAGATGGTGGTACAAGCAGCCGGGTAGTGATTCTACATACAGAAACTAGCCGAAAAAAGAATATCGTATCAGAATATTTTTTTATTTGACGCTTCGTTTACGAGAAAACATGAATTTGAAGATCCCTGGGGTTCGAGTACCCTGGTACAGTAATGTTTTTCTGTCACTGTCGCACCATTAAGCAGTGTTTCAATATGGTGCATCTTTTCTCGCGCATGCGCGGCGATTTCAGCCTCAGTAAAGTTAGATTCTCGATAAAATGAGAACCCTCCTCGTGTCACTTGGTCTGGCTCAAACACTATTCCAGCAAATTCAAATGTATCCACAAATGAATTTGCATCTGCTGGAATTCTCTCCTCAACCTTTAGCTATTATAATGGATCACAATGCAACCATGTCTTAAATTCGCACGGAAACACGTTAGATTTAATCTTTTCTAATATCGCGTCAACACGTGTTACGTGCTCCACTGAGTCTATTTTAAAATGTGATTATTATCATCCCGTCCTATAAATATCGATTGAGCTCCAAAACATAATAAATACTCAGCATATTTCATACTCCTATTATAACTTCACACATGGCGATTACAAGAGTATAATCGACTACTTAAATCATATTGAATGGGATGTTTTACTAGCTAATGCAAATGTCGATGATTCTACGAATATTTTATACGAACATCTTGATTTTGCGATTGAAAACTATGTTCCTAAAATGCAACTGTAACCGTTCGACTTATCCGAAATGGTTCTCTAAAAACTTAATTAGGTTAATTCGTAAAAAGAAACAGACTCACAGAGTATTTAAAAGGAGTTCTCAACTGTGTGACTATCTAACTTTTGTCAACTTGCGAACCGAATGTAAGAGGATGGCTAAACATTGCTATTCTTTATACGTTCGCAAAACTGAACTATCACAGTTCATAATAATATTAAATCCTTCTGGAGTTTTGTAAATTCTAAGCGAAAAGCATCTAGTCAACCAAGCGACATGTATTACAAAGAAAATGTTGCATCTAGTGATGACAATATTGCGAATTCATTTGGTGCGTTTTTTGGTTCTGTCTACCGAAACAACACTACTAATTACAATACCCCAGAAAATGGTTGTAACCCCTGTATTTCTGACATTGATATAGACATTAGTGAGATTTATAGTATGTTAGATAAACTCGATATAAATAAAGGGCCTGGAATAGATGGCATCCCTCCCTTATTTTTCAAAATGTGCAGCTTTATTTTATCTCGGCCACTTTGGATAATTTTTAATAAATCTCTGAAATCAGGTACATCCCCCACACGTTAGAAAACCAGTCTGGTTACACCCATTTTCAAGAGCGGTGACAAATCTAATATTGAAAACTTTAGACCTATAAGTATCATTAGTGTTATGCTTAAAGTCTTTGAAGAAATTGTCACTAAAAAGTTATACTGCTATATCTCTCTCTCAATATGTGAACAGCAACATGGCTTCGTAAATAAGCGATCGACAACCACAAACCTAGCAATGTACTGCAACTTTGTCTCATCCGCTTTGGACGCCAATCTACAAGTTGACACAATATTTACTGATTTCTATAAAGCTTTTGACACTGTAAATCATTCCCTTCTAATCAATAAGCTCTCTGCTTTGGGCTGCAAGGGTAATCTATTGGCATGGCTAGAAAGTTACCTTAAAAACCGGTTACAAATTATACGTATAGGCGGTTGCCTATCATCCCCAGTAATTGTTCTATCCGGAGTACCACAAGGCTCCCACCTAGGGCCTCTACTATTTATAATATTCATAAACGATTTAACCACCATTTTCAACACTGTAATTTTCTCCTATTTGCAGACGATTTAAAAATCTTTAGCATCATCTCGTCCCCAGATGATGCTTCCAGATTACAGATAGACCTAGATCGTTTCTGCGACTGGTGTCACAGGAACGGTATGGATCTTAACATTAAAAAATGCCATATTATGCGGTCCTCCCGTCGTTCTGTACCTCTTATATATCCTTACCGTCTTAATGACTGTATTCTCTCCTCAATAACAGAAGTTAACGACTTAGGAATTCACTTCTCCTCTACCCTAGACTTTTCCAACCATTTTTATCACATTGTCAACTCCGCTTCAAGAATGCTCGGTTACATACTTCGTTTTTCCACAGAGATTTTCATTCAATTCATACACTTAGGTTGCTATATATTACCCTTGTCCGTCCCCAGTTAGAATATGCTTCAGTTATATGGTCTCCGAATAGCTTAAAATACGAAATCATGCTAGAGAGAATACAGCATAAATTTCTTAGGTTCTGTTCTTATAAGATTAATAATCCTATGTCAATCTTTGATCATGATTACTCCACAATATTAAACATTGTCAACCTGGAAACATTGTCTGCTCGCAGAAGAGTATTCGACCAGAGCTTAATTTTTAACTTAATTAATAACCATATAGATTGTCCCTCTCTCCTTATGCAAATCAATTTTCACGCACCTGAACGTGCTTTGAGATCTCGAGCAGGTTTTCAAACACTTAAATGCAAATCCACATATGGATTAAGAAATCCTATAAATCGAATTATTGCGAACTCCAACACTCTATATAATAGTATTGATTATTTTAATGGGTCGTTTCACACTTTCAAAAAAAAAATTAAGCATGATTAACTTATAATATCAGTACCTCTATACCAACAGTTTTTCTTTTTTATGCATGTCCTGTCTTAGTAATTTATGTTAAGTCTTTGTTATATTGTAAACATTTGTGTAAATGGACCTCGGTCCGTTCATAATAAATAAGTAATAATAATAAAAAAAATAATAATTTAAACAAATAGGGTACTTTGAGCACCCCACAGAATTTTAAAAAATTGATATGATTTGATTCTGAAAAATGAATGTATAACATGTGTATTTCTGTATATTTTGTAACTCGTAGGACATGTTCTGGAGTCTTTTTGTCCGGAGCAGATTGTTTCAGTACATTCCTACCAATATAACTGCCTCAGGGCTCTTCTACCTCATCATCCTAATATAGATACGTTACTGTTTCGGCCACGCATGCGCGAGAAAATATGCACCATATCGGAACACTGCCATTGAGTCTGTTGAGCAACAGTTATTATAAGCCAACAGTCAGCGAAGAAGTGTTAGGAGGCTCGATAAGGCGCATTGGTATCTGATTCCAGCAATGTCTCCGTAACTGTCGTATTGCCCAGCGGCGGATCTAACCATAGGCTTTTTAGGATGCAGCCCTGGGCCTCGTTCAGTCAAAGGTCTCCCTTCACGGTCAAAAAGATTAAAACAATTTAAATTAAAAACTTATGAAAAAATGATAAAAATTGTTAGTACTTGAGTTAATTTGGATTAATTGGATAGGCCCCCAAACCGTTGGGTCTGCCGAGCGACAGTTACAGTAGAGGTCAGGGACGGCCAACCTGTGACGCATTGGATGATCACAAGTGACGCATAGCATCTTTGTAGCTACTTATTCTTTTGAAGTAGGCAGTAGGCACCATAACTGAATCCATCTTCATATTTTCAACACCCGAGTGGTCACAGTCAATTCCTAGAGCCTTTTTACTCATCACTTCGTCGCAATCTTTTGACAGTTTACAATTGTAGGATGTGAATTGCGAGGTTCACAACAGCAATCATCATCTCGACCAAGAGATAATTTCTCGCTATTGTAGATTGGTGTTCCGATAAACGCGTGTCTTTTGAACTTGCGTCAATTAATTAATTTAGTTGCGTGATTGAGTTATCCCTTTTCCTCCCTTAAGTGATTCTACCTCTACTTTCCAACCCTAACAATGAACGCAAGAAGGTAGAAAAAGTGCTTGCATTGTACCGCGCATCTAAACTCGTATGCGAAAAAATTGATGCATGGTGCTACGTTCTGTATAGTGTGCCGAACGATGAAAGAAGGACTATGGGTCGATATGTCGCCTACGTTCAAAGAATCACCTACAATACTTGAAATAATTCCTTTGAGAAATATGCAATAGTAAAATAATAAAATTAAGGCCATATAATTCGCCAATTATTGAGAAAGATTTTTAGTGAGAAAATGATTTTATTTTTATTTATTATTATCGAGAAAATCATTTTATTGTTATTGATTATTATCGAGAAAATGGTTTTATTGTTATTGATTATCATTGAAAAAATGATTTTACTTTTATTGACTATTATTGAAAAAATGATTTTATTTTTATTGATTATTATTGAGAAAGATACTATAGAGAATCGTATATGTAGAATAGTCTTATTGCAAATGGTCCATCAATAAAAGTATACCTGTTTAAAATCGATATATGTACTGACCGGTTATACTGTCCGCGAATAAATAATTAAAGTTTGGATGAAATTGGACAACATTTAACAGCAGCAGGTATTACTGTAGACACAGTGTAAACCAAACCTGCATTATACCAACAGCACATTATACGCAGCAACCGCACCGAGTAATTACCATCAATCTAAAATCGATACAGTATTTAGCTTAGGCGTCATTAAGATACTCCTGGGTTCAAAATTAACACGCTATTCTGTAGTTCATGTTCACTTTATCTGCATATCATGAATATGTAACCTTCGATACGACAGTTTCTTTACGCAGTAAATACCAATATTCAAGTAATTTTTCCTTTTAACATGTGCATCTGTTGAGATTGAACAACCTTTAATATTTATCTTTCCCAGAAAACAGAGTTTCAAAATTAAGAATCCCGTGAGTCGTGCAACGTATAATGACGAAGTTATGGTCAGAGTCGCCAAGTGATAGGAATTGAGGCGGTAGGATACCTTCGGATTGTAACTAGAAAGGGACTAGAATCGTACTAGATTTTGGGTCGGAACATGGGTTTGCGCGCTTCGGTTTTTTGACCTTATTTGAGCAGATTTTGTGGTGGGTGAGGGCTCATTCTAAATATGAAGGTTAGGTGCAGTGCGCTCTGGTCATGATTTTAACAAGATTATGTATATAATAATATGAGGGCCCAAAGTAGAGAAAAAATCTAGAAAAAAACCCGCAGATTTCAATACATTTTTCTGTCTCTAAAAGACTTTTTTGACTTATATGATGACCAGAGCGCACAGCACCTAACCTTCCTCTTTAGAATGAGCCCTCACCCAGCCCAAAATCTGCTCAAATAAGGTCAAACAACCGAAGCGCGCAAACCCATGTTTCGACCCAAAATCTAGTAAGATTCTAGTCCCTTTCTAGTTACAATCCGAAGGTATCCTACCGCCTTAACTCGAATCTAGGGGAAACGGTACCCTCTCTCTACCAGTACCGGATTAGTCACGTGACATTGTGACACTTCAGACCATATACAGTTACTCGAATTAATATTCGGACGCTCTAAGAAAGACGATAACTTTTTTAATATTGTACTATACGATTTGAACCTTTCTGGGAAGCTAGAGCAATTAGTTTACTACAGAATGTGAAAAGAAATTTTTCAAAAATTGCAATTGATCGGAATTGTAGAAAAAATACTAAAAATTCATTTTAGTTGCATTTACAATTTTTTTATGTGGGCCTATATTGAACATTTAAAAAATACGTTTTAGTAATTCGAGTAACTGTATCTGTGGTTGTAAGGAATATCGCTGCATGTTACATACTTTCACTTTCGAGATATTGCCGTTTAAAGTTTGGATCACTAATTTTTTGTTCTAGCGATGGTTCCTTGTTTTCTTTTTAAAATACATATAAGTGTATATTTCTTTTACTATGCAAGATCTTGCATATTTGTATAATTAACGTGAATACTAATAGGAACAATAGTAATAATTCACAACGCTTTAGGTAAAACGATGCAAGTCCACTATATGTGTATAAAAAGTAATGGTCATCCGTCCTAGGGGTGAATCTACACCTCTGGATCGGTGGACATTTGTAAAAGAAACTTGCCGCAAAATTGTTTATAACACAGAAAATTGTTGTTAAAGTTTTTTTTACATCAACGCTTTCTACTCATCGAAAAGAGAAAATGTTTGAAAGGAGCCATATGTCGCAAACAAATAGTTATTGATATATTAGCTGTTAAAGTTTTTGCAAAATTTGATTGTGTGGAATTATACGTATATAGACAAAAGCCTACTACTACAGTCCACACGTCCGTGTCGATGAGACAGAACATGATCGTGTGCGTGCCTCGAGCTAAACGAAATTTAAAAGGACATTCGTCGCTAGGCCCGTACCAAGTCATCGTCTCCCTGCCCATTCAATCGTCAATGTGAAATTGAGAATTTGAAGTTAATAATTCTAATCGTACATTATTAAATACTAACGTAAAGTATATTTACAAATTTTTCAGGGTCTCCTATTCCTTCGGCGGATCCACAGCACACTACCATTTACGCCGATTTGTCTTACAATTAGTAGTAGTGCCTGTATTCTTGGTTCAATGTGGGCACCACCAGTGTCCAACCCCGCTTGTAATCGTTCTTTCACTTTAGATCGTATCACTTCGAACGCGTTTTCAATTTCGTGTTTTAAATCGTCTACATTGTTTATGTGCGCACCTGATCTATAAACAATACTCTTGACTACTCCCCAAAGGAAGAAGTCAAGAGGATTTAAATCTGAAGACAGGGAGGGGGGGGGGCAAATATGAGGCGCAGGTCTACGACCGATCCACCGCGTGCCAAACATTTCGTCAAGGAAATTCCCAATCAAAATTGTTGAATGTGGTGGAGCACCATCATGCATAAAATAGATAGAACGACTTCGATCTCCTCCAATCATCGATCCTGGTCGTCCTTTTTTTCTTTGGTTCAGAAGAAATTGTTTATCTTCATCGATCGTGATCATTTCTAAAGCATCAACATGTGCGATATCGAAAAGATCATCTAATTGATCAAGAAACTGTTGTTCCTTGTTATCTTGTAGCTGCGATCGTCGTGTAGAATGCTTTTGTAACAGCCTCCACTTCTGGTATAAGGACTCCAATTTCTCGATGCTGTGATGGCTTTGCCTGAATGGAATTTTTGCCTTTTCCCACAACACTTCCACTTCTTTCACAGCAAGATATGACCTAGATCGAAGGTTCAATTTCACTTTCCGTAAATTGTAAAACAAAACTCTTAAAACTTGTCCTATCGATGGCAACTTAGCGCCTATAATTTGACTTTCGTCATGTTCTTATAAGAACAGTTTTCCGTGATTTCTACTCTCCATTGGACTTCTGTGCACTGTTCGGTGGTTAAATCAGCTATGACTGATGATCCGTTTTCGGACGGGCTTTTATACAATTATGTCTGGGTCCGGAAAGGGCCTAATAGTCGTGAAGGAGCGCGGACCTTGGAGAGTGCCCCTCGTGTCGCGAAGCGATGTAGCGTCTCTGATTGGCTCGCCCTTGTGTCAGAAAAACAGGGGTAGACTAACGGGAAATTGTCCTGGAGGGTGCACGACGCACGTGTACTAAACGTCCCTCGTACCTGACCGTCGTGGGTCCAGTGTTCAGTACGGAGAGTTGTAAACGGGTCCGCTGCCCCTCGCTGCCCTCATTTAAAGGGTCCTAATCCCGGTGAAATGTTTTATAGCGTTTCATGTTAATGGACCGCATCGAGGGTACCCAGTACCCAGGTACGGAACTGTACCTGGTTTCTGCCTTGCGAAAGTCGTTTTCAGCTCATATTTTGCAAACCAAAGCCAGTTGACAAAAAATTGTGGTAACAGAAATAGTTTTACTTAATAATTTTACTTAACAGTTGACAAAAGTACTTCGTAATGCAAAGTACAAGTTCATTTTGTTTATTGTTCAATGCCAACGTAGCTAAACTGTCACTTTAGGCTTCTTAAAGTCTTGTTTCAGTACAGGTATAAATAAAATGTAATACATGGAAATGTTTAAATATCTCTGTTATTTGTGATTGTACGAAAAAATGTCACAGGAGAAATTTGCATTGTTCAATAAGGTAAATATAATGGCAAAATAAAAAAATTTTTTGTAAATCATATTTTTGAAATTTCAAGGTCATTGTTATTTTTATTTAAAGGAAGTCATATAATTTTTCCATATTCCTATTCAGAAAAAAAGACAAATCCAACGATGTGCCATGTTCCATAGTTGAGGTGAATTTCAAAATTTTCAGTCGCTTTGAGGCACGTGATCCTTTTTTTCGATCGATCTCAAACTTTGCACAAATTTTTTTCTCACCTAAAGGAACAATTCTGGGGGGTGCGGTGCTTTGTATCTCGATAAAAAATTTTCACAGGTATAGCTTTGGACCACCCTAATATACATATAGGGTGAGCTTTCAGTTTTGAAAGACTACTCCTACATTTTCGTATGCGTGGTCGGGACGGCCTAACGGCCAACCCTCTCCGCCACCTAACCCTAACTAATTCTGATCTTATGATTTTTCCATTACCAGTACAAATTCTGTATCACGGCTATATAGAATAAAAAGATTATGCGATCAGAATTAGTTAGGGTTACAATTTCAGTTTCAAAACTGAAAGCTCACCCTATACAGGGTGTCCCAAAATTCGTGAAAATCCCGAAAGGGGGTGGTTCCTGAGACCATTTTAGGGTCCGCGCCGCGCCCCGCCGCGCCGGCAAGCGAGTGTCGGTGGTACGCCGTGACATCGCAACGAACAAGAGTTTCTCGATAATGTGAATCCTCTCCGATTTCGATGAGCTTTGGTTACGTTGTCAAGACCATGATTCTGAACAACATTTCTCTTTAGACTTTTTGGCGACTGGCTTTAGTTTACGAGATAATCGTAAAAAAAGAGAAGAAGCAGAAACTGATTGAATTAAAAACTCACGTATTCAGCCCTAAATCCATTTGCTGCTTCGAAATGTGTGTCACTGGGTCACTCGGTGACGAACTGCACAGATGTCTTCAGGTACACGGCAGTACCGAAAGCCAAGGGACGTACGGCCAGGTCGACGAACTGTACAGCCGGTGGTAGAAGGCCTAAGGGACGCGCGGTCAAGTCGACGATCCAGAATTTCAGTTTCACTTTCGAATCGATAAATAATTCGTATGTTTATTTCAAACTGTTGAAGATCGGATTCGAGAATCAGTGGGAATCCGCGGGAGAATGTAGATCACAGTACAACTGTTGTAACACACACGTTTAATAAATATATGCACAACGATACACTAGAGACTGTTCAATTATCTAATGAGAAACGCGGATAACAATGTGGTATAAAGCGGTGAACGGTTCGCAACCACATAACGGTGCGTGTTTGTCTCAGAACGGTTCAATACAAGCGGTGTATATGTATACGTTTGATGAGCGGAGGTCAGTAACTGGATCACGAGTGAGACGATCCGCCGGTGCGTAACCGAAAATCACTTGTTCCGCGGACGCAAAGTGGGGGATGCCTCGACGACGTGACATCACCCGATCGCGGCTACGCGAAGTCGGTCAAAGCGGATCGGATGCGTTTCGGTTCGCCTGAACACAAACAGATGCCTTGAAATTTTTCCACACTCACAATCACTGTTCACATTTGTCAACACATAGTTATGCACTAATAATAATTGCCATATCCCTTGTACTGCTGCACAAATCACAACAATCAGGTAATGCAATCACTAGACTGCGGATTTCATGCGTTTGTAGCAAACATGAGTAGGTGCATTTTAAGACAGTAGAGAGATTAAAATAATTTCAAAACACCAATGTATTATTGTCAAATTCTTAAAATGATCACAGTAAGAATCAAATATCTGTCTGGCTCCCCTGTCCCTTGTAATAGCGGCAGCCAACATTCATTTTGCATAAAGATTCGCAGTCTAGTGATTAGTTTAAATATCACTATCAAAAACACAGCTAATAGTAACCGTTAGCTTTGAATTGACAAGTCTTTGGAGATGTTCTCTCTACCGCGGCTCGAACGACACTGATTTTCCGCAAGATTTTTCTAAAGAATTTAGGAAGGGCATTTAGAGTGTCGAAATTCGAAATGCACGCTCTAGCACGAGAACGACGGGACGGTTGGACGAAAAGCAGGATACGAGAAGGACCGCTTTAAGACTTATGGCAATCACATGTTTAGTTTTTCCTGTAGATTGGTACGCAGAGTCAATGGGTAACCGTTCGAAAACGTCGTCTGTGCTTCTTTTAGAAAGTTTCTTAAGGAAGGTATAGGACAATAGGGATGCAACGCTGACCTGACATTTTTACCCCTTGCTGGGTAAAAGGACGGATGACGTTTTCGAACGCGCGGTTACCCATTGACTCTGCGTACCAATCTGCAGGAAAAACTAAACATGTGTTTGCCGTAAATCTTACAGCGGTCCTTCTCGTATCCTATTTTTCGTCTAACCGTCCCGTCGTTTTCGTAAACGTGCTACAGCGTGCATTTCGAATTTCGACACTCTAAATGCCCTTCCTAAATTCTTTAGAAAAATCTTGCGGAAGTGTCGTTCGAGCCGAGGTAGAGAGAACATCTCCAAAGACTTGTCAATTCAAAGCTAACGGTTGCTATTAGCTGTGTTTTTGATAGTGATATTTAAACTAATCACTAGACTGCGAATCTTTATGCAAAATGAATGTTGGCTGCCGCTATTACAAGGGACAGGAGCCAGACAGATATTTGATTCTTACTGTGATCATTTTACGAATTTGAAAATAATACATTGGTGTTTTGAAATTATTTTAATCTCTCTACTGTCTTAAAATGCACCTACTCATGTTTGCTACAAACGCGTGAAATCCGCAGTCTAGTGATTGCATTACCTGATTGTTATGATTTGTGCAGCAGTACAAGGGATATGGCAATTATTATTAGTGCATAACTATGTGTTGACAAATGTGAACAGTGATTGTGAGTGTGGAAAAATTTCAAGGCATCTGTTTGAAATAAACATACGAATTATTTATCGATTCGAAAGTGAAAGTGAAATTCTGGATCGTCGACTTGACCGCGCATCCCTTAGGCCTTCTACCACCGGCTGTGTAGTTTGTCGACCTGGCCGTACGTCCCTTGGCTTTCGGTACTGCCGTGTACCTGAAGACTTCTGTGCAGTTCGTCACCGAGTGACCCAGTGACACACATTTCGAAGCAGCAAATGGATTTACGGCTGAATACGTGAGTTTTTAATTCAATCAGTTTCTGCTTCTTCTCTTTTTTTACGATTATCTCGTAAACTAAAGTCGGTCGCCAAAAAGTCTAAAGAGAAATGTTGTTCAGAATCATGGTCTTGACAACGTATCCAAAGCTCATCGAAATCGGAGAGGATTAACATTATCGAGAAGCTCTTGTTCGTTGCGATGTCACGGCGTACCACCGACACTCGCGTGCCGGCGCGGCGCGGCGCGGCGGGCCAGGGCGCGCTCTGATTGGTCCGTGTTTTTCGTTAATAACTCCTAAACAAAGCCGCAGTTGACATTGGTGCAAAGGAAAATGTCTCTTAGAATGGTCTCAGGAACCACCCCCTTTCGGGATTTTCACGAATTTTGGGACACCCTGTATATGTATGTATGGTCAGAGTATGACCCTGTTTTTTCTCTCATCTCCGCAGCGTGTTTACGAGCAAAATGTAAACAAACCCCGCGCCGGGACAGGCTTACGTTGCCGCAGAGCGTGCAGGAATATGAAAAATTCAATACAGTATTAGCGATAGTTTTTCGCAAATATCTCGAAAACTAAAATCGAGCGGCGGTAACATGTATAGGAAAAAGTTGTTCAGAAAGATTACTTTGACAACATATTTAAATTTCATCAAAATCGGTGAGGAAGCCCTGAATGTAAATAATTACCAACGGCGCTACCACGTGGCACGACTTTACGTAATTTTCTTATTAAAATTGTTTTTACAAAATCTAAATATCTTAGACTTGTCAATTTTGACGGTAGGGAAATAGGTCCGATGATATTATTGCCAATGATACCACCCATATATTCATTGCAAAACGACCTTGATTAAAACGTTGAATAACTGCATGGGGGTTTTGATAATCCCAAATACGGGTGTTTTATGAATTTTGAATAGCGGTACTTGGAAAACTACATTCATCCGTGAAAATTATGTTTTTAATAAAATCGTCGTTTCTTTCTGTTTTATGGGGTATTTATCCACCGGCAAAAATTACGAGGAGTTACAAATTCTTTTGGCAGAAGTACTTGCACGCGTTGAAACTTGTAAGGTCGTAAACCTTCTTCGCGAATTATTCGACGAACTGTCATATGAGAAATTTCAATTCGTCGAGCAATACCACGAAGGCCCATTAAGGGAAATAGTCCAGTCAACGAAAAGTTGAAGATGGAAATGGAAGGAACACAATTGATAACTTTGGGATTTTGTTTGGACTACTTAGGAGCAGGGTTGGCAGATGCTGGCCGTACCCGGCCCCTTACTTTTCCGTCTCTCGCCGCCAAGCAGCGTTAAGCCTGCCTTCGCTTCCCCCACTCTTACCACTGCCGCTGCCGCGTGCCGTGTGGAGCATGCTACCGAGTGGCGCAGAAAACACCGTACGCTTATGCAAGCTGATTTGCTTCGGAAAGGTAGGCTATACTGCTATAATGAAATAAATTTATTCGTGTATTGTTAAATAAACACAAATTAAGGTTTGAAAAATGTATATTTGCAACCTGCTAATTACAATCACTGCTATTGCTTTCGCTAGTATTCTATTCTACCTAAAGGTAAGCTATACTGCAATAACGAAATAAATTTATTCTTGTATATTGTTAAATAAACACAAATTATGTTTTAAAAAATGTATATTTGCGACCTGTTAATTACAATCACCGCTTTCGCTGGTAAATTCGCTTTCGCTTCCTATAATTAAATTTTCAAATTCTTGCGGTATACTTTCTTTCTTGTACATATCGCTATTAAAATTCTGTATAAAATCGTCGCTTATAACATAATCGCTACATTTCATATGAGTATTCCTAAATTCTAATTTAACTCTACCGAGTGCAGCAACCATTCGAGGCTGCAGTCGATTGCGATCTGCCGTTTTCATTTCACTTATTAGGGAGAAAAATCGTTCAATTTTGGTACGAAATTAATGACATGTGTGATAGTAACGGTAAAAAACTATTTAATAATATTTCAAGTTTGGCACTGGCATGTTTATCGTTATCACAATTGTAACGAGTGTGTTTCGTAGTCGTTCGGCTTCCTCGCGTCCGGGCTCCTTGATGTTGAACAGCTCGCCGATCCAGGGTCCTAGACGACAAATGTAACGACGTGAGTAACGACGCGAGGAACGGAGTCGGTACGGGTGAAATAACTGAGACGAGTCGGTTGCGGGCAAATAAATTATGCTCGCTGCCTTTCAGACGCGTAAGATACGGTGCCTCAGGATACGGTGTCTCAGGATACAGTGCGCGATGGTAATGCTACGGTGCCCGTGAGTTTAGAACGTGTGACCGTGAGAGTGCTACCTGTAAGCGGCGTAGGACGCAGGCAGGATGGACAGGAGTAGAGTTAGATCACGACTGTCGTCGTGATCTTCCTACCTAGGCCGGGTTGTCGTGGTCCTTCGATGTCCGTGACGCACGGGTCATCGAAGTTCCTCCGGACAGTCGTCCAGGGAGTTCGGTCAAGGTGACGCACCTTGTCTGGCTCGACTGGCCTCGTGGGCGACTCGCCTCACGAGGGTGACTTTCTAGGCGGTTCTTAGGCGACGTCGAAGGGTGACGCACCACTTCTAGTTCGGCCGATTTCGTGGACGACGCGTCTCACGGAATTTACCGGTGACTCACCGGGTATGTTCGAGGTGGAGTACACCTCGCACCAGCGGAGCGACAGGATAACTGGACAGGTGGCTCTCCGACGAAGTCAAAGGGTGACGCACCGGGTGTTTCGAGGTGGAGCACGGCTCGCACCAGCGGACGGACAGAACGACAGGGTTTCTTCGACGAAGCCGAAGGGGTGACACGCCACTTCTTATTCGTCGACTCTCGGAGGCTACGCGCCTAGCGAAAGAGACCGGTGACGCACCGGTTGTTTCGAGGTAGAGCACGGCTCGTACCAGCGGAACCAGGATGCCGATAACGGCGGAGACGTGGACAACGGTTACAGGTAGTATACTCAGAGCACTGGAATATCGCACGAGGTGATTCCCGGATGGCTCCCGGATCCCCGCCCCTGACCAGACGGCTACCCCGGCCCCACGCGGCCGAGGCCGACTCCGGAAAATAATCAGTAGCCTTTATGCAATTTCCAGATTCATGCCAATGGACGATTTCTACGACGAGTTACGAGACCTTTTCGGCGACCTGTCGGACGATGACGAGAGGCCCCGAACACCCTCCACCCCCGCTCACTTAGCTCAGGGAGAGGAGCAGGTGGGGGACCCACCTCGGCAAGAGGGGACGACCCCGCACCAGATCGCACCAGCCAGAACCACCAAGTTCCGGATCCCGAAACTCTCCAGGGCTCGAGGAGGGACAACCAAAGGGGAGAAACCGCCACCGCCAACCGTCATGGCCGCAACAGCCAAACCAGGAGGCCTCTCAGGGACGGAAATCACCGCGCGGAAAGCCACCCGCCCGCGACCAGTCGCCACCTCACGACGAACACCAGGTGGCCCCGATAGGGAGAGGGACGACACCTCCACCCCACCGCAGAAGAAGAAGAAAACGGTGATCCGGGCAGTAGTATGGCGACCAGGACCAATGGACGAAGGTAACCGGGCACGATCCGGATCAACCTCCAGCTCCCGGTCCAGCACATCCACAATCCCGCCCACAACCATCGAGGAGCACCGGAGGATGGCGGGACATGGGCCGTCCATGGGGCTCCCCGCTGGGCTCCCCGAACCACCTAATTGGTGGAAGAAGGGTGACACGGAGGCCCTGCGACCACCGGTCAAACGAACGGCACAAGGGAAACGACCGATACCACGGGAACCGGACCAACACGGGGAGGCACATCCGCCAAAGCCCGTACCAGGCAGCACCACGAAACCAGATACCACCTCGCACCAGAAGACCCCGGCAGCAACACCCCCGCCCAGAGAAAAATGGGTCCGGCTACCACGAGAGGCGCCACCGCCCGAGAGGCCACAACCAGAACCCACACCCGCACGGGCGACGGACTTCACGCGCACGCCAACCACGGGAGAAGGACCGGCAACACGGACCACCCGGTATATGGCCACAGAAAGAGATCCGGGAACGGCAAAGCGGGAACCGACTCACCCGCCACGGCAACAGGACAAACGATCCTCACTCGCCACACAGAAACCGACGGCACGAGAAGCCCACAAAGAACGGGCACAAGACTGGGAACGTGCAGCCAGCAATAACAAGGGGGTCCAAGGCCTGGAACCAGGGAACGGGGGTTTCCCCGCACCACCAGACCACGTTGACGTGCGGCCACCGATACGGTACCAAGGAAAGGACGCACCGTGCCCGTCCACATGGTACGTACTACCAAACGGGAGACGCGTCGAGGTCCCCCTGCGGCTAGTCACCGCCAAACGGTTTGTGACATCGATGGGGAACGAAAGATGGGTCCTCCACTTCGATCGAGCCGGACGACTAAGGCGCTGTCGACAACGCCAGGACACCGACAACAGCACGCCGCCACAATAAGGGAGTGCGGACATCCGTATACATAAAGTTTTTATTGTACCCTGTGCCAGGCTATTACGTTTTTGTTAGTTTTCTGTACAGATGGTGTATTCAACCTTTTTGCATTTTTTTTCGAATAAAGACACGTCGCACCGCCTTTCGCTCGCTTTCCCGAAGAAGGAGGGGGGTGTAACAGACCTACATAACATAGGCCTGTTACGAACAAACCCCTGTCACACCTCCACCGGTTATACACGACGACGCGAATCTAGTAACGTACCACCGGCCTCCTGTCATAACAACAACACCGCCTGTACCGCACGTACCCCGCACCCAGGCCCGTATTCCAACGGGAATCCAAATCAAATTTCCAAAATACTGTTCGAAAGACGGTATACGTCACCAGCAAAATACCGCACCGCACCACCATCCCTTACCACCAAACCATCCCTATAAAAGCCGGCACGAACAGACTAGAATCACCTGAGTCTGCCAGCAGTTATCCAGGAACAACCACGTGCGATATTCCAGTGCTGTGAGTATTCTACCTGTAACCGTTGTCCACGTCTCCGCCGTTATCGGCATCCTGGTTCCGCTGGTACGAGCCGTGCTCTACCTCGAACACTCGGTGTGTCACCGGTCTCTTTCGCTAGGCGCGTCGCCTCCGAGAGTCGAAGATTAAGAAGTGGTGTGTCACCCTTCGACCTCGTCGAAACCCTGTCGTCCTGCCAGTCCGCTGGTGCGATCCGTGCTCCACCTCGAACACCCGGTGCGCCACCGGTCTCTTTCGCTAGGCGCGTCATCTCCGAGAGTCGACGATTAAGAAGTGGTGTGTCACCCTTCGACCTCGTCGAAACCCTGTCGTCCTGCCAGTCCGCCGGTGCGAGCCGTGCTCCACCTCGAACACCCGGTGCGTCACCGGTCACTTTCGCTAGGCGCGTCGCCTCCGAGAGCCGACGAACAAGAAGCGGTGCGTCACCCTTTGACTTCGTCGGAGAACCTCCTGTCCAGTTATCCCGTCGCTCCGCTGGTGCGAGTTGTACTCCACCTCGAACATACCCGGTGCGTCACCGGTATATTTCGTGATACGCGTCGTCCACGAAATCGGCCGAACTAGAAGTGGTGCGTCACCCTTCGACGTCGCCTAAGAACCGCCTAGAAAGTCACCCTCGTGAGGCGAGTCGCCCACGAGGCCAGTCGAGCCAGACAAGGTGCGTCACCTTGATCGAACTCCCTGAACGACTGTCCGGAGGGACTTCGATGACCCGTGCGTCACGGCCATCGAAGGACCACGACGACCCGGCCTAGGTAGGGAGATCACGACGACAGTCGTGATCTAACTCTACTCCTGTCCATCCTGCCCGCGTCCTACGCCACATACAGGTTCAGGTAGCACTCGCACGGTCACACGTTCTAAAGTCACGGGCACCGTAGTATTTCCACCGCGCACTGTATCCTGAGGGACCGTAACATACGCGACCGAAAGGCAGCGAGTATAATTTGTTTAACCGCAACCGAATCGTCTCAGTTATTTCACCCGCATCGACTCCGTTCCTCGCGTCGACACTCCACTTGTCGTTTAGAACCCTGGGTCGGCGAGCTGTTCAACACCAAGGAGCCCGAACGCGAGGAAGCCGAACGACGACGAAACACACGTGTTACATGGCGCCCGAACAGGGACTGACGGAAAGGCATCCGCGTCGCGAATAGCTTTTCAAAATAAACAATCACCGGTTCAACACGGTAACGCGCGCGTAACCAGAGGACCAGTACGCCGCGTAACATTCCTGAGCCGCGTTGAACCGTGACCGCGCCGGCACACACACGCGTTTCGTACCCCTGACGCCATCTCTGGATGCGCACCGGTATTACCTGCCCCGAGAGTCGAAATTTCGAACACGCCGCGTCGACGAAATTTACCAGTAACCTGGTCAACGGACGAACACCGCCAATAGTGGACCAAGTAGATTCACCTGCAGATCACCGACCTCGTCGACATGACCGAACCGAAGACCCCGCAATTCTTAAACACCATGCAACCAGGCACGTCCCGACAAGCCGACCCAATGGCCGGCGTCGGCAGAATGGCCGCAGCAGAGCAAGAAGACACCGGAAAAAGAATGGACCGGATGCGCAAATGGGGATGCACGACGGACGGCAAGGACCCTTTTCGGTTCCTCGAACGGATAGGAGAACTAGCCCATTCATATCGCATCTCCGACGCAGAATTGTTAGAGGGGATGCCGGAACTTTTGCGAGGAGACGCCCAAGACTGGTACCGGAGCAACCGATACCAGATCAGCACATGGGAGGAATTCACCACAGACTTCCTGATGGTCTACGCCGGACACAAGACCCAGGTGCAACGAGCACGCGAAGCACGAGCACGCGTACAGACACCCGGAGAACCGTTCCATGAGTACATGAACGCGCTCACCACCCTCATGAGAAGAGCGCTCATCCCGACGGACGAATACCTGGAAACCATTTATGAGAACATGCTGCCCGATTACACGGCCATCATCGATCCAGAAGCGATTTCCAGCATCCGAGACCTGCTCCGACACGTGCAACGCATCGAGAGAGCCATGGAGCGGAAAAACCAAATGCAACGGACTGCCAGCCGGCCTCTCGCCGCCGCCATCAACGAGAACCAGGACCACACGCCAAACCAGACACACGCCGAACCAATCGAGGTACGACTCGCCCGACTGAGCAACACACCCCGTGGGGAAGGGGACGCCAGTGCGATTCAAGGTGACAACACCAACAGCTACAGTCGAATGACACACTGCTGGCGGTGTAAACAACGGGGCCACACCCGTTTCGAGTGTAGAAACGCCTATCGGAGATTCTGCTCGCGATGTGGTCGAGACGGCATACGCACGGAGGAGTGTCATCCGTCGGGAAACGACAACCGGGGCCCGCCGTAGACGGGCGCGCGCCGGCCCCAGGGATAAAGTACCCACCCCGCCCCTCCCTACCAACCCGGATATTGGGAAAGGAAAGCACCGCCTTGCATGATACCGGTGCCCAATTGTCATGTATCAACGCCGGAGCGTACAAATGGGCCCCCGGAGTGCGGCGGTACGACGTCGACACCCAGTATCGGCCAGGAAAGCCGAACCATGTAGCAGACGCATTATCCCGCATCAAACCGGTACCGGGCGTCAGTCTCCTCCGCACCAAACCGCGTAACGACTCCTGGTACGAGAAGAAGATGGAAGCCGTGCAGCACGATCCCGCCTCAGTCCCGGATTTCCGGATTTACGAGGGAAAACTGCAACGACGAATACCGCAGCAGCTCGATTACAACGAGCCAGATTCCGGAAACGCATGGAAAATATGCATACCGGCGATCGACCGAGAGGCAGTGCTACGGCAATTTCACGACGACCCCACCGCGGGACATCTAGGAATCGCCAAAACGAGCGTCCGCATTGCCCAGAGGTACCACTGGCCGGGGATGTTCCGAGACATCGCACGGCACGTTCGCAGCTGCGTCAGCTGCCAACAGTACAAGTCACTGCCCGTATCGCCACCAGGACGCCTACGCGCTATGCCCACGGGTACAATGGGGCCATCTTCGCGACCACGACGCGGACACACCCGATTATGGGGTCTCAAACCGGGGTACAACCCCGAAAAAGACGTGCGCCCGGAAAGCATCGAACCAGACGCCCCCGCGGAGCGAACCAGGATGCCCGCAACCGCCCCTGACCAGACGGCTACCCCGGCCCCACGCGGCCGAGGCCGACTCCGGAAAATAATCAGTAGCCTTCATGCAATTTCCAGATTCATGCCAATGGACGATTTCTACGACGAGTTACGAGACCTTTTCGGCGACCTGTCGGACGATGACGAGAGGCCCCGAACACCCTCCACCCCCGCTCACTTAGCTCAGGGAGAGGAGCAGGTGGGGGACCCACCTCGGCAAGAGGGGACGACCCCGCACCAGATCGCACCAGCCAGAACCACCAAGTTCCGGATCCCGAAACTCTCCAGGGCTCGAGGAGGGACAACCAAGGGGGAGAAACCGCCACCGCCAACCGTCATGGCCGCAACAGCCAAACCAGGAGGCCTCTCAGGGACGGAAATCACCGCGCGGAAAGCCACCCGCCCGCGACCAGTCGCCACCTCACGACGAACACCAGGTGGCCCCGATAGGGAGAGGGACGACACCTCCACCCCACCGCAGAAGAAGAAGAAAACGGTGATCCGGGCAGTAGTATGGCGACCAGGACCAATGGACGAAGGTAACCGGGCACGATCCGGATCGACCTCCAGCTCCCGGTCCAGCACATCCACAATCCCGCCCACAACCATCGAGGAGCACCGGAGGATGGCGGGACATGGGCCGTCCATGGGGCTCCCCGCTGGGCTCCCCGAACCACCTAATTGGTGGAAGAAGGGTGACACGGAGGCCCTGCGACCACCGGTCAAACGAACGGCACAAGGGAAACGACCGATACCACGGGAACCGGACCAACACGGGGAGGCACATCCGCCAAAGCCCGTACCAGGCAGCACCACGAAACCAGATACCACCTCGCACCAGAAGACCCCGGCAGCAACACCCCCGCCCAGAGAAAAATGGGTCCGGCTACCACGAGAGGCGCCACCGCCCGAGAGGCCACAACCAGAACCCACACCCGCACGGGCGACGGACTTCACGCGCACGCCAACCACGGGAGAAGGACCGGCAACACGGACCACCCGGTATATGGCCACAGAAAGAGATCCGGGAACGGCAAAGCGGGAACCGACTCACCCGCCACGGCAACAGGACAAACGATCCTCACTCGCCACACAGAAACCGACGGCACGAGAAGCCCACAAAGAACGGGCACAAGACTGGGAACGTGCAGCCAGCAATAACAAGGGGGTCCAAGGCCTGGAACCAGGGAACGGGGGTTTCCCCGCACCACCAGACCACGTTGACGTGCGGCCACCGATACGGTACCAAGGAAAGGACGCACCGTGCCCGTCCACATGGTACGTACTACCAAACGGGAGACGCGTCGAGGTCCCCCTGCGGCTAGTCACCGCCAAACGGTTTGTGACATCGATGGGGAACGAAAGATGGGTCCTCCACTTCGATCGAGCCGGACGACTAAGGCGCTGTCGACAACGCCAGGACACCGACAACAGCACGCCGCCACAATAAGGGAGTGCGGACATCCGTATACATAAAGTTTTTATTGTACCCTGTGCCAGGCTATTACGTTTTTGTTAGTTTTCTGTACAGATGGTGTATTCAACCTTTTTGCATTTTTTTTTTCGAATAAAGACACGTCACACCGCCTTTCGCTCGCTTTCCCGAAGAAGGAGGGGGGTGTAACAGACCTACATAACATAGGCCTGTTACGAACAAACCCCTGTCACACCTCCACCGGTTATACACGACGACGCGAATCTAGTAACGTACCACCGGCCTCCTGTCATAACAACAACACCGCCTGTACCGCACGTACCCCGCACCCAGGCCCGTATTCCAACGGGAATCCAAATCAAATTTCCAAAATACTGTTCGAAAGACGGTATACGTCACCAGCAAAATACCGCACCGCACCACCATCCCTTACCACCAAACCATCCCTATAAAAGCCGGCACGAACAGACTAGAATCACCTGAGTCTGCCAGCAGTTATCCAGGAACAACCACGTGCGATATTCCAGTGCTGTGAGTATTCTACCTGTAACCGTTGTCCACGTCTCCGCCGTTATCGGCATCCTGGTTCCGCTGGTACGAGCCGTGCTCTACCTCGAACACTCGGTGTGTCACCGGTCTCTTTCGCTAGGCGCGTCGCCTCCGAGAGTCGACGATTAAGAAGTGGTGTGTCACCCTTCGACCTCGTCGAAACCCTGTCGTCCTGCCAGTCCGCTGGTGCGAGCCGTGCTCCACCTCGAACACCCGGTGCGCCACCGGTCTCTTTCGCTAGGCGCGTCGCCTCCGAGAGTCGACGATTAAGAAGTGGTGTGTCACCCTTCGACCTCGTCGAAACCCTGTCGTCCTGCCAGTCCGCCGGTGCGAGCCGTGCTCCACCTCGAACACCCGGTGCGTCACCGGTCACTTTCGCTAGGCGCGTCGCCTCCGAGAGCCGACGAACAAGAAGCGGTGCGTCACCCTTTGACTTCGTCGGAGAACCTCCTGTCCAGTTATCCCGTCGCTCCGCTGGTGCGAGTTGTACTCCACCTCGAACATACCCGGTGCGTCACCGGTATATTTCGTGATACGCGTCGTCCACGAAATCGGCCGAACTAGAAGTGGTGCGTCACCCTTCGACGTCGCCTAAGAACCGCCTAGAAAGTCACCCTCGTGAGGCGAGTCGCCCACGAGGCCAGTCGAGCCAGACAAGGTGCGTCACCTTGATCGAACTCCCTGAACGACTGTCCGGAGGGACTTCGATGACCCGTGCGTCACGGCCATCGAAGGACCACGACGACCCGGCCTAGGTAGGGAGATCACGACGACAGTCGTGATCTAACTCTACTCCTGTCCATCCTGCCCGCGTCCTACGCCACATACAGGTTCAGGTAGCACTCGCACGGTCACACGTTCTAAAGTCACGGGCACCGTAGTATTTCCACCGCGCACTGTATCCTGAGGCACCGTAACATACGCGACCGAAAGGCAGCGAGTATAATTTGTTTAACCGCAACCGAATCGTCTCAGTTATTTCACCCGCATCGACTCCGTTCCTCGCGTCGACACTCCACTTGTCGTTTAGAACCCTGGGTCGGCGAGCTGTTCAACACCAAGGAGCCCGAACGCGAGGAAGCCGAACGACGACGAAACACACGTGTTACACATTTATACCAAGTTTACAGATATTTCTCTGCGCTATTTTGTTATACGAGCTTGCTCGCATTACTTTTCATATTATTATTGCTTCCTCTGCGCTATTTTGTTTATACGAGCTTGCTCGCATTACTTTTCGTATTATAATTGCTTTCTCTGTGCTATTTTGTTTATACGAGCTTGCTCGCATTATCTTTCATATTATAATTGCCTTTTCTGCGCTATTTTTGTTCATACGAGCTTGCTCGCATTATCTTTCACATTATAATTGCTTTTCTGCGCTATTTTGTTTGTACGAGCTCGCTCGCACTACCTTTCATATTACAATTGTTACTTTTGTGCTATCTTGTTTGTACGAGCTTGCTCGCATCATCTTTCAAGCTCGTAATTTCTTATTTTTGGTGCCATTTTGATTTGTACGAGTTCGCTCGCGAACCGTTATTTTGTATATATTCTGGCTTATTATACCTTGTTGTTAAACATATTATTTCGCAGCTTTAATTCAGCAACACCTTGCTTCCTCGCTATCTCCCATGCCCCGTCGCGCCGGTAGAAGCTACCAAATCGGTAAATTGGTGCGACAGCTACGCGCCGAAGGAAGAGGCACCGCTTATAACCCGTACCTGGGAATCGCCAAACGGCCCAGGATCATTCGCGACGTCCCCTTTCTCCGTCGAGTGAAAATAGTGGACCGTCGAGAGATCGCGATACCCCCGCGACGCGAAGAAGGAACCGCTGACCGCGTTGAAACGCCTCCGCGCCGCGAAGAAACGACCGTCGGACGGCCAGATTCCGCGCCTCCTCCCCCGTGGAGGTTGATACCGATCCGATTCCTTCCGAGTCTCCCTCCACTAGAGGAAATCAGCATCGAGGACCCGCGTTACGAACGCTACGTCGTCCGCAGAATACTCACCCTAAGGTGGTATTATTAAAGTTTCGTCGATCAGTGACCGAGTGGAGTGATCGCGAGTGTGTGCGTGTGTGCGTGTGCGTCTCCGGGTTGTTCAATCCCGATCGGTCCGCCGATCGATGCCTCACATCCCTCATATTCCTCACATTCGTTCCTATAACCCCGAATCGGTGTTTCAATCGTGTGCGTCTGAGCCCAGAGGGTGCTCGGTACCGAGAGAACACTAATTTCCCTTCGGTCGAGAATCCTGTCACGAATCGAACAACCCACGCGTTCGGACGAGTAACACACACGCCCACATAGTGACACTCTGATCGCAGGGAGCTGTCACCGTCATCGCGCAGTTCGTCGCTCCGTCGCGACATCCCCGCCGGACGACGTCCGTCCCGTTTACATTCATTTCCCTCTTCGCCCCTTTCGCAACACGCACCGGTATCGGGTCCCTGATCAGACGTGGACGTTACGCGCCACGTGGATCTAAGATCGTCTTAAGTAAATTGGTCGGTTACGTCCCCGCCCCGTCTGGGCTCGTTTCGTCGGATCATATCCGACGCGGGACGTAACATTAGAATTTAGGAATACTCATATGAAATGTAGCGATTATGTTATAAGCGACGATTTTATACAGAATTTTAATAGCGATATGTACAAGAAAGAAAGTATACCGCAAGAATTTGAAAATTTAATTATAGGAAGCGAAAGCGAATTTACCAGCGAAAGCGATGATTGTAATTACCAGGTCGCAAATATACATTTTTTAAAACATAATTTGTGTTTATTTAACAATATACAAGAATAAATTTATTTCGTTATTGCAGTATAGCCTACCTTTAGGTAGAATAGAATACTAGCGAAAGCAATAGCAGTGATTGTAATTAGCAGGTCGCAAATATACATTTTTCAAACCTTAATTTGTGTTTATTTAACAATACACGAATAAATTTATTTCATTATAGCAGTATATAGCCTACCTTTCCGAAGCAAATCAGCTTGTATAAGCGTACGGTGTTTTCTGCGCCACTCGGTAGCATGCTCCACGCGGTACGCGGCAGCGGCAGTGGTAAGAGTGGGGGAAGCGAAGGCAGGCTTAACGCAGCTTGTTGGCGAGGGACGGAAACGTAAGGGGCAGCATCTGGCAACCCTGCTTAGGAGGCAAACATATTAAAAGTCCCCACTCCTAGGAGGTGAGCGGGTGCAGGGGGCGCATAGAAGGTCCCTTTTTTCGGTTTTTTGCTTATATCCCGGAAACTATGTGTCCTAGCGCTAAGAGCATTCTATACAAAATTAAAGCTGATAAAATGTGCCACAAGATTGATTGGATTCAGTTTTTCGCTATCTCGCATAGTTTCCGAGATATCCGCGCTCAAAGTTCACTTTCGTATAACACTGTCCAACAAATTTCAACTTTCTAAAAGTATTTTGATTCCCCCTATCCGATTCTTATAGAGTTTTCCGCGCTGATTCCGAATCTGTTTTTCATTTTTTCCCTATACGTCCAGTTTTTGAGAAAATGGAGTTTTAAAAAAAGACATATTTTTCAACTTTAAACAAATATTGTGATGTTATTATAAAAGATATTGAATTGTTCTTTACAGCAAAAGATTCTGTAGACTTTTCCGAATACAGTGATATCCAATATTAATACATTATGATTGTTTAAACATGTTTAAACAATGATTATAGACGGCGAGACACCACTTTTATCTTGAGAAACCCCCCTTTGAAGTTTGCATGGTCGACGTTTTTTTCGAACCAGAAAGCAAAATATCTTCGCCCGACATGAGTTTCCGCCAGTGGCGCTCGGGACGGGATACGGCGCAGCGACGGGATACGGAGCGGCGAACGACCATTCTGGTGGTGAGCGCCACTGGTGACAACTCATGTCGGGCGAAGATATTTTGCTTTCTGGTTCGAAAAAAACGTCGACCATGCAAACTTCAAAAGGGGTTTCTCAAGATAAAAGTCTGCTCTTTCGCGTGGTATAGTTCAATTTTTCGCTGGACCCTTATTTTTTGAGATAAATTCGAAAATATCCGCAAAAATTGGTGCAAAAGTGGTGTCTCTCCGTCTTTAATCATTGTTTAAACATGTTTAAACAATCATAATGTATTAATATTGGATATCACTGTATTCGGGAAAGTCTACAGAATCTTTTGCTGTAAAGAACAATTCAATATCTTTTATAATAACATCACAATATTTGTTTAAAGTTGAAAAATATGTCTTTTTTTAAACTCCATTTTCTCAAAAACTGGACGTATAGGAAAAAAATGAAAAACAGATTCGGAATCAGTGCGGAAAACTCTATAAGAATTGCATAGTGGGAATCGAAATAGTTTTTGGCTGTTGAACCATGTTGTTTGTTCGAGTTAGTGTTTTCGCTTCAATTTCAATTTCAACACTTCAATTTCAACTTCACATTTTCAGTTTCCAGTCCCATTTCCCAGTTTCAACATCAATTTCTCAATTTTAGCATCAATTTTTCAATTTCAACTTGAATTTCTCAATTTCAACTTGAATTTCAACTTCAATTTTCAATTTCAACTTCAAATGCACGTAGAAGGTACCTTTTCGGTTTTCCGCTTATATCTCGGAAATTATGCGTCCTAGCGATAAGACCACTCTATACAAAATTAAAGGTGACAAAATGTGCCATAATTGACCAGATTGACTGCATTCAGTTTTTCGCTATCTCGCATAGTTTTCGAGATATCCGCGCTCAATCAATATCATCAATTGTGCTGAAGAGCTAGTCAAGTAAGGCAAAAATTTCTTTTTCACAATTAATGTACTTTGATCTCGGAAACTCTTCCAGATAGCCAAAAACTGAATACAATCAATCTTGTGGCACATTTTGTCAGCTTTAATTTCGTATAGAATGGTCTTATCGCTAGGACACATATTTGCCGAGATATAAGCCGAAAACCGAAAAAGGGGGCGTTCTACGTGCCCCCCTGTACACCGCTCACCTCCTAGGAGTAGGGACTTTTAGTATGTTTACCTCCTAACTAGTCCAAACAAAGTCCCAAAGTTAAAAATTGTGTTCCTTCCATTTCCCTCTACACCCCCCTTACGAGCATTCATTGACTGGACTAAAAGGCACGTGCAAGAGCAATAGCCCGTTCCTCTTTTCGCCAGTGCACACGAGGGCGACCTGGCGTCGAAGTAGTAGGCAAAGAAAAATTATTATTCATTATTGCATCGCTAATGCGATGGTCTAATCTTTGAAATTCGCGACGGTCCGGAATATCTCTTGCACGTTCGCCCCACCCCCCGTATTAGCTAATAATTCGCGATATTCTTCACGAGCTTCTGAATAATTTCCATTTGCTTCGTCAATAGCTCGAAGCATCAAACGCACATTACGCGGATTGTAATCGAAAGGCCGTCGAGGCACGACGAAGTTCGTGAAATAATCGATAAGAAAATGAAAAAAATAATTAATAAGTAGGAAACACAAAACACCACACTTTCACACAATTAATAAACACACTTTTCGAATTCGCAACGATAAGAAACGAGAAGATCTTAGTCCGATAGAGATTACTCCGACGCGGAAAGAGTTCAGTGCTCTTCGCGATTTCCGCGCGAAATTGTGCTCTTTTCCAGCAAACAATGCATTCACTCAAGCCAGATCGTTTGAAACAAATGAAATCGTTGCCAAAGGGATATTGATTTTTCGAGAATCATCTGGAGATATTGATTTTTCGAAAATCATATGGAAACATCGGTTCTTGTGAGTTCAGGGCATTCGATTCTTACAAGTTAACATTCTTAAATAGATGATATAAACGACAGGATTTAACACGCATTTGAAGTGGTTAGAAATATAATGGACATATGTGAGAAACTGTATCGGAAATTATGCCCACATTGAGCCCGGAATACAAGCACAATTATTCGCGCGTATTCGTGTGAGTAAATGGTAGTATGCTGTGGATCCGCCGAAGGAATAGGAGACCTTGAAAAATTTGTAAGTATACTTTACGTTAGTATTTAATAATGTAGGATTAGAATTATTAACTTCAAAATCTCAATTTCACATTGGCGATTTGAATGGGCAGGGAGACGATAACTTGGTACGGGCCTAGCGACGAATGTTCCTTTAAATTTCGTTTGTCTCGAGGCACACACACGATCATGTTCTGTCTCATCGACACGGACGTGTGGACTGTAGTAGTAGGCTTTTGTCTATACGTATAATTCTACACAATCAAATTTTGCAAAATCTTTAACAGCTAATATATCAATAACTATTTGTTTGCGACATATGGCTCCTTTCAAACATTTTCTCTTTTCGATGAGTAGAAGGCGTTGATGTAAAAAAAAACTTTAACAACAATTTTCATTGTTATAAACAATTTTGCGGCAAGTTTCTCTAACAAATGTCCACCGATCCAGAGGTGTAGATTCACCCCTGGGACGGATGACCATTACTTTTTATACACACCGTACAGTAAAGTCGCGATATTTTTCTGCGGCCTTCTACCCAGAATTTACCAGTGCCTACCCACTTCACTGCCGGCCAACGTCGCAGGGCAGCGATGATTGATCTCGGCCCGGGTATATCCGTGTGAACTACTGCTAATCGTATTACAAAACTTCTTTATTTTTGTTACGTACGGAGGCTTTGCCTACGTGACGTTTGGTCCCTTCTTGAAATCACGTGTTCATGCAGGAGGTCCAGCTCGCATGCCCAAATAAACAGTTTTTTCCCTTATGGGAAAGTGCATACATCTGGGAATCATAGACAATCTTCCACATTTCCGTTTACTTCGACTACCATTTTCTCAACAATTTCACTACTATATAAAGGGCTCGAGCTTGGCCACCACGGGCTTAGTTGAAGACTGATCACGTAACTGTACGCGTCTAGTAAGATTGGGTCTGATTCCCTTTTGATCATTTTAACTTGAAAGAAGTTTCGAAACGCGGTTTCAAAGGCAAGTCATTTCATTTACCTCCGCATTTCTCAGTGCGTCAAAACCGAGAGCTCGGGAATTAGCTTCCGCGAACCATACAACACACTACAAGTGTATTTCCATTTATCTAAAGAATATATTGTACTCTTTATATTAGATAATATAATTGAGAGTCTTCACAATATCTTTCCTACATCCTTTAAACTCCAGTAGCTATAATTTCACTCATATCGATAAACCTTCACCGCCCGAGGTTTATCAACAATTCTATATAAAGTTACGAGAGCTGAACTTCGTAATACCTTACCACTTTCCGAAATCCTAGTGACACCCGGTGATGAAACAGGCATCGGCTAGTTCACGACAATCCTGTTCATACGAACAAACCTCGGCCACGTCTATCCGCCAGCCCTCGGCTCGTAACATTTTCCATTATTTTTTATGGGACTTTCACCAACATATTTCTGGCATTTTACTGATTAAAATCACACCAAACACGATATAATTTCAACTGTATTTAGTGGTTTAATCGACGATGAAATTTTCGGGAGCAAGGAAGGACAGCATATGGGAAAGAAAGAGTTACGGACAGTCGCCGTCGTCGCCGACACAGTTCAAAGGACTTCCCACACGCTGTTCTTCGTTGCGTTCAAAACTTTCACCGTCGATTAAACCACTAAACATAGTTGGAAATATATCGTGTTTGGTGTCATTTTAATCAGAAAAATGTCAGAAATATGTTGGTGAAAGTCCCATAAAAATATAATGAAAAATAAAGAAGTTTTGTAATTGGATTAGTAGTTGTTCACACCGATACGCTTCGGTCGCGCAATCCGTATTTACATGCTGTTCTTTTCTACGTTCGGCTTTCGTTTGTACGCTCGGCGCGGTAGACGCGGTCATAAAAATATGTCTCTACACGATATCAGCCGTTAGAAAAATATCACGATTTTACTGTACTTTCATTTTTTAAATTTATTGATCAGAAAATGGCTTCAATGAATATACATATCTACACATAGTTTTGTTTTCATACATTAGAAATTTAAGGAATTGGTAATTACTTTTAAGTAAGTATTTGATGTACATCTTTGCAATAAATAAAATTTTCAATTTCTCAATAATTAATGTACATTTGATTTGACTTTTTTACAAAAACTTGTTTAAAAATACTTTATTTGCGAAAGGTTTAATTTGATTTTCAGAAGGTTGATATTGATTTGTAAAAGGTCTTGGTTATGTATTTGACTTGCAAAAGGGTGAATTTGGAATGCAAAATCTGTACTGAACAAGGAATGGTAACTCAATATGAAGATTAAATTAGAATTGTAGAATGAAATACTTCGTTGCTAATTTCCTTTATAAAAGAATTGAATTCTAATTTTGATTTGGCGTGTAATTGAATAAAATTTGTTTAATGGTATTGTCTATTGTCTGCACAGTAAAGCAGGATTTATTTTGACTTTATTTATTACCTTTAATAATATTCTACCAATTCGACATTCCTGAAATTAAGAATAATAATTGAGGAATATAATACTTGTCCTGACTCTTTTTATCCTTATGAGCTACAACAATGTTGAAAATATACATGAAATATAGCTACGTAATTTTATATTATCATTCTAAAATTCTACAAAGTTTATAAGGAAAAAACTTATAAAGTAGAAGTAAAGATCTCTCAAACTCTTCAAAATAGTTTTAAATAACAAAATAAAGTAAAGTATTTTAAAAAAACAATCCCCCTTGCATATTCGGTAAGATCTTTTAATTAATTTTTCGGTAATTATTTACAAAAGCACCACCCTCTCCGATTTTGATAAAATTTATATATGATATAGATATGGACATTTTGAACAACTTTTTCCTTTTCCAATATAGGGGGGTCGCTTTTAGTTTTCGAGATATTTGCAAAAAACTATCGCGAATACTGTATTGAATTTTTCGCATTCCTGGACACTCCGCTGCAACGTAGACCTGTTTAGGTGCGACGTTTGTTTACATTTTGACGCTGTAGAGATAAGAGAGAAAACAGGGGGGGGCGGAAAGGGCCAGCCTGACACCACACACACCCACCCAGTGCTTAACACGCATACACTGTTTCTAAATTATACTCTAGATTCTTACGTATTTTCACGTGCTGATTACGAATATGATAGTGAAAATTGGTGCAAATGTTAATTTCTTAACGGAAACCTTCTTTTTAAAAACACTGGGTGAGTGTGTGGTGTGTCAGGCTGGCCCTTTCCACCCCCCCCCCTGTTTTCTCTCTGACACCACACACACACACCCAGTGCTTAACACGCACCCAGTGTTTTTAAAAAGAAGGTTTCCGTTAAGAAATTAACATTTGCACCAATTTTCACTATCATATTCGTAATCAGCACGTGAAAATACGTAAGAATCTAGAGTATAATTTAGAAACAGTGTATGCGTGTTAAGCACTGGGTGGGTGTGTGTGGTGTCAGGCTGGCCTTTTCCGCCCCCCCTGTTTTCTCTCTTATCTCTACAGCGTCAAAATGTAAACAAACGCCGCACCGAAACAGTCTACGTTGCAGCGGAGCGTTCAGGAATACGAAAAATTGAATACAGTATTCGCGATAGTTTTTTGCAAATATCTCGAAAACTAAAAGCGACCCCCCTATATTCGAAAAGGAAAAAGTTGTTTAGAATGTGTTGCTGCATAACATATATAAATTTCATCAAAATCGGAGAGGGTGGTGCTTTTGTAAATAATTACCAAATTTGTTGTCACAACTCTACGAATTTATGTTCAGCGTGAGAAAATATAAGACAAAATAATGTGGCAAATTGTCAATCTATAGTCTTATTATAGTCCAGTCGCCAGGTACTTTCACCTGGAAAGTATTCCGAACTTAATGAAATTTTGGCACGTCATTTGGGGTACTCTGGGGAGTCGAATCTGAGTTTTCGACCTTGAGGACCCTGTGCTAACTTGGGGAAGGGGAAAAAACCGCGATTTTTGTTACCTATTTTTGGTATTTCGCCGATAACTCAAAAACTATGGGTCCTACGAACTTCTTCTTTTCATTTTTGAAAAGAGCATTAAATTTCCTTCAAATTTCATTTGTCCAACGTATTTTTTGACCCAATAGGTACCGAGAGACAGGTGTTCAAAATTAGGAAATGTTTCTCAAAATGACATTTTGAGCCACACATTGTGACATTTAGCAGGAAATTTGCAAGTTTTTGGCTCATAATTTTAGTTTTTCAACACATGTACATATAATCTACATACTATGTATACCCCTTACATTGTAAGGCTCAAAATGTCATTTTGAGAAACATTTACTAATTTTGAACACCTGTCTCTCGGTAACCCTGTTGGGTCAAAAAATGCGTTGGAACAGTGAAGTTTGAAGGAAATTTAATGCTCTTTTCAAAAATGAATAGAAGAAGTTCGTAGGACCCATAGATTTTGAGTTATAGGTCGGTTTGAGATAGAGGTCGAAAACTCAGATTTGACTCCCCAGAGTACCCCCAAATGACGTGCCAAAATTTCATTAAGTTCGGAATACTTTCCAGGTAGACGCCCTTTTTTCGACCTGGCGACTGGACTATTATAATAAGTTATTAATTACTTTTATAGTAATATTTTTTCTTATTATATATTACTATATTTATATTTAATATAGTGATTTATATTACTATATTTATATTTAATATAGTGATTTATATTACTATATTTATATTTAATAAAGTGATTTATATTTAATATTTATATTTAATATAGTGATTTATATTTAATATTTATATTTAATATAGTGATTTATATTTAATATTTATATTTAATATAGTAATATAGCGATATATATTTATAGTAATATTTCATAGACTCTATAGTTTTATTTATGTTAAATTAAATATTATTATAGCCTTGTGAAAACTGATTGAGTGATTGCATGTAGCTAAAAGTACAATTAATAACTCATTATAATACATATATAATATAATTTATTATTTCAATATAAGTCAATGTTTGAAATGTTGGAAATAAACTTGTTATTTTCCGTAATGGAACTGTGAGAAAAAGGATTGTCACAGGAGGCTACTATCCGAGACACTGACAAAATAAAATACGTCACGCTGTCTAGTACCTTCTGGGAAATGTACGACAAGTCCCGTGTGACGAATCTTGCATGCCGTCACTATATACACACTCGTTGCCCCTTTTTACGTTCACCCGCGGCTTAACCTAATCTGAGTCAGGGAAACGGAGCAAGGGGAATAACGTAGTAACTAACAATAAGTACTAACCAGGGACAGAGTAATCGTAACAATACAAGAACCGACGAAACGGGGAGAAAACGTAAATTCATTTGTTGTTTATCCATTGGTTTGTTTTTATACACTGTTTAAAACAATTCAGTGATTATTAGCAGTCTGTAGAAACGTAATTGTATGTGCCAATTTATCACTTCCTCCGTTTCTTGCAACAGCGACTGCACCCTATCAAACTAAAAATTAATGCAGACTTTATTTATGCAAAATAATAAACAACAATATCAACTATTAACAAATTTCTAAGAAAAATATGTATAATAAACGTTGTAGGTAGTCTTGCTTAACAACGAATTAATCTCTTCAATCTCTTTATGGAGATAACAATCTATGAAATATAAAAGTAGTATGCACATTTATAGGTTATAATACAGAAAAATTAATTCACTCTTGAAGGGAAACGTAAGATATTTGACATGCAAATTGCGCTATTAAATATTTCCTCCCATGCCTCTTTTGGAACCGACAAATTACAATATTTATGACAAGTTTTGTAGATTATATTGTGCAAAATAACTGGGGACATCGAAGAAGCACAAAGCCGACAGATTTATACGTATACATATACATGTATATGTCTATTTTTATACAGGGTGAGTCCGAAGAAACAGAACACCTAAATATCTCCGTTACTTTTCGTTGTAGAAAAAAACTTCTTAGGACAAATTTACACTGTTTGAAGGGCCACATATAACGGTGTAAGGGAAAAAATATTCAAGGTCATTTTTTTACAAGATTTCAATTTCATCGATATTTTTTTTAATGGAATGAGGTATTTTTTAATACATTAATCGATGCAGCTGGACATTCGTTATAAAAAAGTACTAACCTATGTATGTCGAAAACTTAGTAGTTCACGAGATATTTCCATTTAAACAACTCTAAACACCATTACTGTCGTACTAAGACGATACACAAGTAAGTAAACGCTAACATCAATATCAATTTCAACGTCAATTTTTCAATTTCAACTTCAATTTCAATATCAACTTTTCAACTTCATTTCCAACTTCAATTTTTCAATTTCAACTTTAATTTCAACTTCAATTTCAAATCTTCCATTTCAAATCTTCCATTTCAACTTCAATTTCAACTCTTCCATTTCAACTTCAATTTCTACTCTTCCATTCCAAATTCAATTTTTACTCTTCCATTTCAACTTCAATTTCTACTGTTCCATTTCAACTTCAATTTTTCAATTTCACTTCGTTAATTTGAACTCCTCACTTTCAACGTCAATTTTTCCATTTCGACTTTAATTTCTACTTCAATTTTAACTCTCCCATTTCAACTTTAATTTTTCAATTTCATTTCGTTAATTTCAAATTTTCAATTTCAACGTCAATTTTTAAAATGTCGTTAATTTCAAATCTTCAATTTCAACTTCAATTTTTCAATTCCAACTTCAATTTTTCAAATCCTCAATTTCAATTCGTTAATTACAACTCTTCAATTTCAATTTCAACATAAATTTTTCCATTTTAACTTCAATTTCAATATCAACTATTCAACTTCATTTTCAACTTTAATTTTTCCATTTCAACTTTAAATTCAACTTCAATTTTATCTCTCCCATTTCAACTTTAATTTTTCAATTTCATTTCGTTAATTTCAAATTTTCAATTTCAACGTCAATTTTTAAATTTTATTTCGTTAATTTCAAATCTTCAATTTCAACTTCAATTTTTCAACTCCTCAATTTCAATTCGTTAATTACAACTCTTCAATTTCAATTCGTTAATCTCAACTCTTCAATTTTAATTTCAACATAAATTTTTCCATTTTAACTTCAATTTCAATATCAACTCTTCAACTTCATTTTCAACTTTAATTTTTCCATTTCAACTTTAATTTCAACTTCAATTTTATCTCTCCCATTTCAACTTCAATTTCTACTCTTCCATTCCAACTTCAATTTCTACTCTTCCATTTCAACTTCAATTTCTGCTCTTCCATTTCAACTTCAATTTTTCAATTTCACTTCGTTAATTTCAACTTCAATTTCAACGTCAATTTTCAAATTCAACTTCAATTTTTCAATTTCAATTCGTTAGTTTCAACTCTTCAATGTCAATTTCAACATCAATTTCAATATCAACTCTTCAACTTCATTTTCAATTTCAATTTTTTGTTTCAACTTTAATTTCAACTTCAATTTTAATTCTCCCATTTCAACTTCAATTTCAACTCTTCCACATTTCAACTTCAATTTCTAATCTTCCATTTCTTCTTCAATTTTTCAATTTCAATTCGTTAATTTCAAATCTTTTATTTCATTTTCAACGTCAATTTTTCAATTTCAATTTCGACTCTTCAATTTACAGTAGCAAGTAAAGGCTAACGTCTTAGTACGACACTAATGGTGTTTTAGAGTTATTTAAATCGAAATATCTCATGAACCACTAACTTTTCGACATACATGGGTTAGTACTTTTTTATAACGAATGTCCAGCTGCATCGATTTGTGTATTAAAAAATACCTAATTCCATTTTAAAAAATATCGATGACCTTGAAATCTTGTAAAAAATGACCTGGAAAATTTTTTCCCTTACACCGTTACATGTGGCCCTTCAAACAGTGTAACTTTGTCCTAAGAAGTTTTTTTCTACAACGAAAAGTAACGGAGATATTTAGGTGTTCTGTTTCTTCGGACTCACCCTGTATGATGTGTACAATTAAAATAAGCTGAGCTAAATGAGATAATATCTAAATAAACAATTCTAAAGCGAAAGCATTAAATTTGTCTTTCGGTTTCACTTACTATAATATAAGAAATACAGGGTGTTCCAAAAATTTCCTTCAAAAGGGTGATTCCTAAGGTCATTTGAAAAAATTTTTCCTTTACGAATATGCTCTCCGCGTCTTCGTTAATGAGTTATTAACGAAAACTACGGACCAATCACATCGCGGCTCCAGCAGACGGATTCTAGCTCGGCCAATTCCAACGCTGCACTCAACGGGGCCTGCCGCCGAGCCGAAATCCGTCTGCTATAACCGTACTCTGATTGGTCCGTGTTTATCATTAATAACTCATTAAGAAAGCCGCGGAGAAAATGTTTGAAAAGAAAAAAGTTACTCCAAATAAGCTGAGGAAGATTTCAAGGAGGTATAACATTTTTGGGACACACTGTATATGTAGAAGTTACTCAATAAATATACCTAACTTTATCAGGAATATCGCAATTTATTACTAGATTTGCAGAGAGATGTTATGCATTTAAAGCAATGCTTCAAATCGGAAACGAATCATGCTCTCAATGCTCTTAAAGCATGCTCTCCTGTGTACTGTGTTTTTAAAGAATGTAACTATCATATCTGAAGTTTTTCAATTAACATCTGAAATGGTATGTACTCTATTGAAATCGACAAAATGAAAACTCTACGTAAAACTCGTGAAAAGTTTAAGTAAGCTCTTGAAAACCATATACAGTAAAGTCGTGATCTAAGAAAAAATGCTTCGGCGCGGTCGGCGAGGTCACAAAAAGAAAATAGTAAACTACACGATCTAAGAACAGCACGAACCCGAGGGTTTTTCTTAGATCAAGACTTTACTGTAACTCTCAGTTAAGAGTTTTCTTGGCTCCAAACTTTCATGAATTTTATCTAGATTTTCGGGGTACAAAATATAAATTTTAAATTGATTTCAACAATTGAAAGAATATGTAGTTCAATGACTGTTCAAAGATCCGCAATTCAGTTGTTACAATTGTTTCTTTCTATGCAAATTAGTTTTTATCTCGTGGATTGATCTATTGGTATAAGATAAACATCAATGTTGAAATGTCAAAGAAACTTGTGTAGACATAATAATCCAGCCATTATTATTGGATCTGCTTTCAGCTTTAAAGCTCTCAATTCTCATTAGCAAATACGATGAAAAAGTTTTAAAATTACAGGTTTCTTTTACGAGAAATAAAAGAAGTTCTTGAAGACCAACAGCATTCTTCAAATATTTCGTACATCAAACTATCATATTATCTTTATAAGTAAAATGTTAATTACCATCTATTTCACGTGATTGGAAAACTGTGTAGAACGAATCATGCAACTGACACGAGTTATGTTCATCTCAAATGAAAGAAGAAAATTGTGAGGAGAAAAAAATGATCGATATAAATCCTAATTTTCTATTACTTCAATTTTTTATATTCGACGTACATCGATTCCTTAGAACATTTTAATTCGAATATTTGAAAATATTCTCAGTCACTTTTAATGATGCTATTAATGGTATGTGTTAATTTGTTAATAATTTCAACTACCTAATTAAACTAAAGCAATGTACATACAGGGTGTCCCAAAAATGCTGTACTTCCTTGAAAGAGGCAATTCCTGAAGTAATTGAAAATAATTTTTTCTTTTGCGAAAATGTTCTTCGCGGCTTTGTTAAGGAATTATTAACGAAAAACATCGTGGACAATGCCAACGCCACGCTCAGCGAGACCTGTGCTCTGATTGGTCTGTGTTTTTCGTTTATAACTTCTCAACAAAGCCGCAGAGAACATTTTCACAAAGGAAAAAGTTATTTTAAATGGCATAAATAATCACTAGGGTGGACCTTATTTTTTGATCAAAGAATTTTTTCCCGCACAACCCGCAGAATTGTGACAACTGTTGAGAAAATGATCTGGAAAAAATTTGGGGCCGATTGGATTATGGGAAACCGGCGCCGCGCAACGAATTTGAAAAATTGTTTTTTTAAATCTTGACATAAATATACGTTGGAATGTATCGTTGAATTTGTCTTTTTTTTCTCTGTAAGAATCCATACATAATCAGTTGTTAATAGAAAAAACAACCGTGACCTTGAAAACTTGAAAAAATGACCTTGAAAAATTTTTTTTCTCTGTTACTATATTCACCTCCTTACATACTACAACTTTCGTTTGAAGAGTTTTTTGATATATACATAACTAACAGAGATATTAAGGGGCGTAATTTGCATTATTCGGAAGCATACAATTATTTTCGTAGCTACATGCTGCTGAATAATACAAATTACGCCTCGTAAACGAGAAAATAGGATTTTTGATGCAGATAGCGCCCTAGATCGATCTTTTATCAAGCGTTTTTGACTAATGAAAAACCCCGTATTTGTATTATCGAGAAATGGGAAGGCGAAACCCGCACCCTTGCAATCCTGGAAACGGGTCTACTCCCTTAAATAAATTCCGAATAATGCAAATTACGCCCCTTAATACCTCTGTTAGTTATGTATATATAAAAAAACTCTTGAAACGAAAGTTGTAGTATGTAAGGAGGTGAATATAGTAACAGAGAAAAAATTTTTTCAAGGTCATTTTTTCAAGTTTCCAAGGTCACGGTTGTTTTTTCTATTAACAACTGATTATGCTATGTATGGATTCTTACAGAGAAAAAAAAGACAAATTCAACGATATGTTCCAACGTATATATATGTCAAGATTAAAAAAAAAATGTTTCAAATTCGTTGCGCGCCGGTTTCCCATGATCCAATCGGCCCCAAATTTTTCCAGATCATTTTCTCAACAGTTGTCACAATTCTGCCGGTTGTGCGGGAAAAAATTTTGCAAAATAATTTTCATCAAGAAGAAGTACAACATTTTTGGGACACCCTGTATTCATTGTGTTGGTAAAGACGTAAAGCATCGCCATATTAAATGTTTACTATGCGAAGGCGGGGTGTTTGAATACTTTCAATGAAGCATATGATTTTCCAAAAACTTGTAACACCTCTTGTATTTAAGAAAAAAACAATATTTTAAAATAAATGGATCAACGAAAGAATATGCAGTTTTATTGAAAAAGAAATTTAACCATGCTTGCTGTCAGGTGTATTGTAGTATCTATGGAAAAACTATAATATTTATTGCATCATATCCTCTGTATCATTCAACTGTTTGTTGTAAACAACTTTCTTCTAGCTTTAATCAAGCTTGAGATACGAACCGTTCCATTTGCATAACTCACCCTGTATATGGTAATGCAATTCGTTTACATAATTAATTCAAGCATTTGTTTTGAGAGGCATTAAATTAGCGGAAATTGTTAAAGCTCTATAAATATTTAAGTCAATCTATAGGTGCTTAATAAACAGTCTACTGGCGTGAATCGTCGTTAATCCTGTATAAATCTCAGAACGTAAATCATTATACCAAATAAGATCGATCGTGTTTCGCTACACTATCGTACGTGGGATATTCATATTAAACAAACGCATTTAAATGCCACTACTGTCATTCATTTGCCACTACCTCAAAACAACATGTAGATATTTGCAAGGACGCACAATTTGTAAAGAACTGTAAAAAGTGCTGTATCTGTACCTGTCATTGTGTTTCCTGTGCCGCAGTAGAAGTGAAAATATTGATTAATATCATGTCTTCTTCAGAAAGTGACACTGACACTAACAAACAGATCAGAATGTTCGTTTCTAATTTACTTATGATTAGTGTTGTGTAAATCGTGTCGTTTCTCGATATTTCCTTGCTTAGGTCAGGCAACTGTTATGGCAATAAAAGTAGGTTTTATACGAGAGTCTAAAGGAAACTTTGGAAGACAGGTACACAGGGTGAGGTACCTAAAATAGGCCACCTGAATAATAACTCGCTTGCTGTCGGCGATAGAAAAAGATTTGTCCGACGAAACTTGTGTTCTTATTATGTCGGTCAGGGGTGGGCATATTTGTCTCAACTGACAAGGAAAATACAAAGCCTTCGCGTCACAGATTTAGTTGACACTTTACAGAGTTATAGATCTCGTTCCCCTGATTACGAATATACCCCATTATAGGGGCAAGTACTCAGTAATTTTCGATATATTTGCAAATTAAAGTTTTGTGGACGTAACATGTCAGTTTACGTATAGTCCAGTCAACGAAAAGTTGCAGAGGGAGATGGAAGGAACACAGTCTTTAACTTTGGGCCTGTCTTTGGACTAGTTAGGAGGTAAACATACTAAAAGTCCCCACTCCTAAGAGGTGGGCGGAGTGCAGGGGCAGGGATCAAAAACCTAACCCGAATCGGATTCGGTTCTCAATAACCCGCTGTAACCCGCATAGCTTCGGTAACCGGTTACTAGATGGCCAACGGTTAGATACGGCTAGATGTAACCCGGTTAACCGGGTAAGAGCGGGTTACGGTTGGAAACCGTAAACCAAACACTGTAACCCACACTAAGAGCGGGTTTTGAGTACGCAAAGTTTGATCTTCTTTTCTTATTTATAATTATGCTTTGGTGCCAATCAGTTGAATTTATCTACAAATCGATTTTAAATAATATGAGGACAACTTATTATTGATAAAGAAATTTGGTAAAGAAATTTGTATTTTAGGTAATTATGAAGAGTATGAATGTTGTGTGTTTCGGAAGGAACGTATATGTATACATATATAATAAGGCAATAATGAGCCAAGAATGCCTGGTATTATGGTATCGTTGTTGGAGCGTCGATTGGCAATTGTTTGACGCGGAACGGAAAACGAAACGAAGAAAAGATTTATCAACTGTTTTTCGATTTTTTATTGTTATGGGTTGCCCATCCATCCCATTCTTATTTCACACGTTGTGTTCACACGTTGTGTTGAAAACATTTATATTTATTCAGATTGTTTTTATTGTGTGTTCACGTTTAAATAGTGACATTATAGATGACATCATAATACTTTGGACAAACGAATTCGATCTTTAATTTTGAAAATTATTGTTATTATCTAATAATCTAATTTAAAAAGCTCTTTTCAATATGATTATTACCTGAACCTGTTTATTTATAATACGTTAGCTATAAATACTTTACGATTCGGGTTATATTCCGTAAATCTCTATTTAATAGTGAGTAACCCGCTCCGAGCGGATTAACCCGCTCTCTCTAAGATTTGAGAACCGTTCCCTCGAGGATAGTATGGGTTACAGCGGGTTACAGTAACCTTTCTTGGTTAACCGGGTTTGGGTTAGGGTTAGGCGTCGGGTTAGAATCCCTGTGCAGGGGGGCACGTAGACCCGCCAGGTCCCCCTCGAGTCCGTCGGCATCACCGATGGAGTCGCTTTTGGGGCCGCGAGGACCGGGGCCCTCATGATAAGGGTCCGCGGGGAGGGCAACAGGGCGAGGGCCGAGGCCCTCGCCAGCCGCATGAGGGAGGCCCTGGCGGGCACGGGAGTGCTGGTGGGCAGCCCCACGAGGACGGCGGAGATCCGTCCCCGGGGACTTGGCGTTGATGCCACCCCGGAGGCGGTTCGATCCGCACTCGCGGGCGCAGCGGGCTGCGCCCCCGAGCTGGTGCGCGTGGGGTTGGTCACCAGACCTCCCTCGGGGACAGGACCCGGCACGTGCTGGGCAAGGCTGCCACTTGTGGCGGCAAGGAAGGTGGCCGGCGCCGGCCGTATAGGGGTGAGGTGGGCCTCGGCGAAGGTGGAGGTACTGGAGCAACGTATGCTCCAATGTTACCGATGCCTTCGCGGGGGCCACACATGGGCTAAATGCACGTACAAGGAGGAAGCGGGCCGGATCGGCCGGTGTTACAGGTGCGGGGAAGAGGGGCATGGAGAGGCGACTTGTAGATCGCCGCCGAATTGCCCCCTTTGTGGGGATTTGGACCTGCCGGCAGGCCACAGATCGGGCACCCGCGCGTGCCCCTCGTTTCTGTCCGGGGCTAAACCCGGGCAGCACCGAGGGAGGGGCACGGGGAAAGAGCCCCAAGACGGGGCTGCGCGCAAAGTAGCGCGCCCACCGGCCGAGCCGTCCCCTTCCTCTTTGGGGGGAGGGACGGACGTGGGATAAGAGGCCACACCCTTCTGGTGTGATCCACGGGTGGGTAAGAGGCCGTGCCCTTCTGGCGCGGTCCACGGGGGGGGGGGGGGAGTAAGAGGCTACACCCTTCCGGCGTAGCCCAAAGGGGAATACCCCTCCTCCCACGATCGCCGGAGGGGGCAGTGAGGGTGGAGGCACCGGGTGCCTTCTGTACTCACGGGAAGGGGGCTCGCCCCGGGGGTGTGCAAAATGCACCTCTCCGAGGGGCGGGCCTTATCGCGAGCCGGGATCGCCTCGTTCGTACCACCGGTGGGAGTTATACTCCTTCACGCGTTTATCGCGCACCGGCACGGGCGAGCGAGGGGATCTCACGGGTCATCGGGGCGTTGAGCTGGAACTCGGCGTCCCATCGGGTGACCCCGGGAGGGGGGAAACGCAGTCACCGTCGCTGCGGTTCCCTTAGAGGGGTTAAACGTTGGGGGAGCTTCACTCTCCCATCGGGGTTGGCCTGTAGTAAAGGCAGCAGTGTGTCCGGTTGAATACTCGCGTGCATCCCGGCGCTCTGCTAATATTGCCTAGGGACGGTCGCGGGGTTTTAGTCGGTGCGAACCCGACATTGGCCTTCCTCATTCTTCCAGCAATGGGGGGGGGGGGGTTATCCGTAAGGGATTTCCCCGTCGTCATAAAAAAAAAAGGGGGGCACGTAGAAGGTTCTCTTTTTCGGTTTTTCGCTTATATCTCGGAAACTATGCGTCCTAGAGATAAGACTATTCTATACAAAATTAAAGCTGACAAAATGTGCCATAAGATTGATTCTATTCAATTTTTCGCTATCTAGCATAGTTTCCGACATGTCCGTGCTCAAAGTTCACTAATTGTGAAAAAGAACTGTTCAGCACAATTAGTGAACTTTGAGCGCGGATATCTCGGAAACTATGCGGGATAGCGAAAAACTGAATCAAATCAATCTCGTGGCACATTTTGTCAGCTTTAATTTTGTATGGAATGGTCTTGTCGCTAGGACACATAGTTTTCGAGATATAAGCGGAAAACCAAAACAGGGGACCTTCTACGTGACGCCTTGCACCCCGCTCATCTACTAGGAGTGGTGACTTTTAGTATGTTTACCTCCTAACTAGTCCAAACAAAGTCCCCAAGTTAAAAAGTGTGTTCCTTCCATTTCCCTCTACACTCTACACCTCCCTTATGAACATTCATTGACTGGACTAATAGTTCACTCTGTTACCAAGTAATGGCGTGGCGTAGCGGCAGCGAGTTGAACTGCTACGCCGCGCCGTGGGCCCGGGTTCAAGTCCCGTCGTAGTAACTTTTTTTATACTATTTTTTTTTTACTATTGTCTTATAATCATTATTTTTTGCGTATGTAGTAATAGTTTTTTCTATTACATCATTTTTGTTTGTTGTGTATTATTTTAATATAAAATTATTTTAATACAATTATAATCTTTTGTGTATGTAGTAATAGATCTAGTGTTTCTTTTATAAAATAATAAGTATCATTTTCAATTAACCCTGTGGAGGATAAAAATATATCTAAAATATAAAAAAGAAGTATAAAAAAAAGTTACTACGACGGGACTCGAACCCGGGGTTCACGGCGCGGCGTAGCAGTTCAACTCGCTACTGTTACGCCACACCATTACTTGGTAACAGAGTGAACTAAACTGACATGTTACGTCCATAAAATTTTAATTTGCAAATATCTCGAAAATTATTGAGTAGTTGCCCTTATAATGGGGTATCTCCGTAATCAGATGAATGAGATCTATAACTCTGTAAAGTTTCAACTAAATCTGTGACACGAAGGCTTTGGACTCTCCTTGTGAGACAAAACCGTCCCCACCGTAGCGCTCACTGTCTTCTTCCAGTAAGCGCTGCGCCGCTACGGTGGAGTAACTAAGACACGAAACACTAGCGAACGCGACGAAGGTGCGCTCTGCACGGAAAAAACGTTGGTGGGGGAAGCAAGAGTTTGAGGGGTCCTAGTGTACCCACCCCTGATGTAGGTGGTCAACTCCGACTGGTCTACTTTAGACTGGCATACTTTTCTATGTACTATGTAATAGGGCGTTCTAAGATGCATACAGTGACTCAAGGTCATTCAAAGTCGTCGAAGGTCAACTGCGATGGAAAATATTTGGCTGAACTTCCGAAGACGTCCATGCTTAGAATTGGATGAAAGAACCCCGTACCAATCATATGGAAAATCCATCCCGGTAAAATCAGTTGGATTTTTCATATGTTGTAGCTTATGATCTACTGAACAAAAGATGTAATGGGCGTAAAGCTCAATAATGGACAGTTATCGAGTTATAATCAGTGAAACATGACAAATTCGAGCTGCCGTATACTCAAATCTCAGGAAGTATTTATTTTTTGGAAAAATGTTTGAAACAAAAATAGTAGGGTTTCACAAAATCTGTTAGGTGGTGTCATTATTTTTGAATTTTGAATGACCTTGAAAAGGTCTGTGACCAGAAATCTTATATTATACGATACGCGGACGAACCCAATGCGAAATTGGGGAGTCGCTATAGGATTATAGACAGCGAGGACGAACCTGACGCGAAGTCAGGGAGCCTCTAGGAATGGAGTCAAGCGCAAACGAACCTGATGCGTAATCAGGGACTCGCTTGGATTGTTAGTGGGCCTCGTAACTAGTATAATTTAATTGATACGTCCTCTACGCGTCCACCTACAAAAAACTATTGACATGGAATTATGCCACCCTCGAAACCACTCAACTTCGTCAGACACATTTTTCTATCGCCAACAGCAACCGAATTATTCAGGTGGCCAGTTTTAAATTTTAGGTGCCTCGCGCGTATTTGATAATACAGTAACAAAATATAACGAATAAATAAACGGTATGATTTTTGATCAAATATGTGAGTACTTTTGCGATATATATTTGAATAAAAATGAATCAATAATTGAAGACATTCAATTATTCTATTAAAAATCAAAAATTATTCTATTAACATAGCTGTGGTTGACAGGTAATATCAACTATACAGGGTGAGTCACCTAACGTTATCGCCTCAAATATCTTTGTTGTTTTCAAAGATACATTAAACGTCTTCAGGACAAAGTTGAATGGTAAAATGGGGCTCGTACGATACTAAACAATTTTTGTTTTTATTCACCTTCATTTTTTTAATGTAACCACCCTTTAAATGTTGCTTTTTATATCAATCATATAATTGTTATTAAAAGATGTACTAATGCTCTCGGCGCACTGGTTCGATCTAATTTTACATCAAAGCAATTTTGCAAATTGAATAAAATTTTCGACGTTTTGATGTTTACATCATTTTCAAGGAAAATAATAACTGCGTCTGTGAATTATTAAACAGAAAAACTAGTGTTATTACCATCAGTAAATTAAACATTGAATGTCAAAATTGTGTACTTTGTACAGCACGTGTTTGGTTGTTCCATATTAGTTAAAATAATTTCATTAAGCAAGTGAGTAACAAAGTACACCATTTTGACATTCAATGTTTAATTTACTGATGGTAATAACACTAGTTTTTCTGTTTAATAGTTCACAGACGCAGTTATTATTTTTCTTGAAAAATGATCTAAACATAGATCGAAACGTCGATAATTTAATTCAATTTTAAAAATTGCTTTGATGTAAAATTAGATCGAACCAGTGCGCCGAGAGCATTAGTACATCTTTTAATAACCACCCTTTTTTAAACATCTACAATGATAGTCCCTTTCATTACGAATTCAGTGACTATAATTACTTAAGGTCATTCAAGGTCACGTCGTATAAGCCCCATTTTACCATTCAACTTTGTCTTCAAGACATTTAATGTATCTTTGAAAACAACAAAGATATTTGAGGTGATAACGTTAGGTGGCTCACCTTTTATATATTTAATAACTCTTGTAATATGTACACATTTGAAAAATTATTGAAAATTATTAATTGAAATCAGTGTTTCTAGATGAGGGGAGGAAGCACGAATTGAAAAAGTTACCCTTTCTCTACCAGTACCGGACACATGCACGACAGAGACGAAACGTGAACGGGCCGCGGCGGAAAGATGACGGATAGCGTCGTAGACAGTGTTTTGGGCAATATTTAAATAAATAATTATTTAAATAAAAATTTAAATAACAAGCTATTTGTTATTTGGATACTCAAATAAAAAGCAAAAATAATTATTTATTATTTGAGCAAGTCTAAATAAATACAATTTCAATTGTTATTTGTACTGACAAATTATTGTTTATTATTCATAGTCCTTAAACAAATTTTCTTTCCAACTGTCCTCAGCAACGATACTAACATTAATGTATCGCCTACATGCCAAAATCGAACAAACATGAACTACGAATTACCTACCAGAAATGAAACTTATTTTTAGTGCCAAATATTTATATAATTCTGTATTGTATTTATACTGTAATGTATGTATGTAAATTAAGGATAATAACGATGTTAGTTTCGCCTCATTTTCATTGTGTGTACAAAATACAAGAAATAACAGAAAACCAAAAACTATTTATTTGATTTCCACTTCAATCCAAATAAGAAATAATCTTCTATTTGCAAATAAGAAATAATAAGTAGATCACTATTGGCATTATTAAAATGACTTTTATTTCAATAAAAAGTTTGGGTAATCTTTATTTTACCGGACTAAAAATTTGTGGATTTCTCCTATAAATTATGTTGTATTTGGTATGTATCCAGTAGATTTGTACCCGGGACGGCTGCAGATCGAAGTTTCGATCGTGTAGGATCAATGGTTCAGGAGTTATGCTTGCTTAAAGTTGAGCAATGTGCAGTGTTTTTGACGGGTAAGGGCGCCGCTATATTGGTTTGTAATGACGACCGCGAGCCGCTTATCGAGCAGAACCACCGCTCCGACCTAATCACCAACCAACTCACAAGGAGAGCGCAAGGCCTTCGGGTCACCGGTTTAGTTGAGATTTCGTATACTTATAGATTACTATCTCCCTTTCACGAATATATACCGTTATAGGGGCAAACACTCAATAATTGTTGAGATATTTATAAACAAAGTTTTTTCATAACCAGTAGTAGAAATATGCTATTGTAGAGAAAATGTATAACAAGTAATATCCTGGTGTAGTGGCAACGTACTAAACTTACTACCCGGTGAGCTAGGATTCGATTCCCGCCCCGGAAAAATATTTCTTTTGCTTTTTTATTTATATTAGCTATTCGCTGTGTAACATTGACTTGTTCATATGAGATTACACATTTATTACAAATCAAAGAACAAAAGTTTTAATAAATTATAAACAAATTAACCGAAATGAATAAAATAGTGAATTACCCTCTCGTGCCTGGAAAGACAAGAAATAAAGTAAATATAGGAAGAGAAAATATGGTACACGATAAATTTAATAATATTGTACCTACAATCACATATTTTTAATTATAATAGTGGTGCATGCCGTAAGAGAATACGAAACATAATACGCAGAAACAGCTTGCGCATCGAATAAGTGCAGTATTATTGCATTGGCACCTGCTTCTTTGTACATTTATGGGAAAACAGATTTGATTGATGTTTTTAAAAATTTATCTTTCTGCTGTAAATCCGGCTACATACCATGCATGTTCCAGCACAGATTGAAAAATTAGTGCACATAATTGTTTGTATTTTATTAATTTCGGTTAATTTATTTATAATGTATTAAAACTTTTGCCAATGCAATGATATTGCACTTATTTTATGTGCAAGCTGTTTCTGCGTATTATGTTTCGTATTCTCTTACGGCATGCACCACTATTATAATTAAAAATATGTGATTGTAGGTACAATATTATTAAATTTATCGTTTATCGTGTACCATATTTTCTCTTCCTATATTTACTTTATTTCTTGTCTTTCCAGGCACGAGAGGGTAATTCACTATTTTATTCATTTCGGTTAATTTGTTTATAATTTATTAAAACTTTTGTTCTTTGATTTGTAATAAATGTGTAATCTCATATGAACAAGTCAATGTTACACAGCGAATAGCTAATATAAATAAAAAAGCAAAAGAAATATTTTTTCCGGGGCGGGAATCGAATCCTAGCTCACCGGGTAGTAAGTTTAGTACGTTGCCACTACACCAGGATATTACTTGTTATACATTTTCTCTACAATAGCATATTTCTACTACTGGTTATGAAAAAACTTTGTTTATAAATATCTCAACAATTATTGAGTGTTTGCCCCTATAACGGTATATATTCGTGAAAGGGAGATAGTAATCTATAAGTATACGCAATCTCAACTAAATCGGTGACCCGAAGGCCTTGCGCTCTCCTTGTCAGTAAGCGACGTGCGACCGTCACTACCAATATGGTAGTGACGGTCGGCTGCGCCCTTGCCTGTCAAAAACATTGCAGATTGCTCAACTTTACGCAAGCATATCTCCCGAACCATTGATCCTACAGGATCGAAACTTCGATCTGTAGCCACCCCGGTTACAAATCTACTGGATTATATACCAAATACATCCTAATTTATAGAAGAAAAGCACAAATTTTGGGTCCGGTAAAAGTAAAGAGCAGCCAAAAGTTTAGTTATTATTTGCAATTACAATCATACGTTGATTTATTATTTATTATTTAAATAAAAATTTGCCCAACTCTGGTCGTAGAAGGGAAAAGTAGGGGGGGGGGACACAGGTCTCGATCTGACAACACTTATTCAAACGGCACATATCCCAATTAAGATCATTTAAGAATAAAAGAAATTTTAGTTATAAAAATAGATGCGAAATACTTAGTGTTATTATTTGAAGATTGTCTTCCACATTTGCAAAATTTTTCTAATAACAACGCTATTTCCTTTTCAAAACTATTGTAGAACTGTAATAGTTTTATACTCATAAACGATTGAACGATTAATTACGGAAGAAACAAAAAACATACAATTTCATACTCTACCATATACAGGGTGTTTCGTCTAAAAGAGGACACCTAAATATCTCCTCTATCTCTGAAAATACAAAAAATGTTTCTAACGTAATCTAAATGGTTTCAAAAGACGAATCAGATGGAAGAATCGTTTTTTATAAATTGTAATTTTTTAATCGTTTGGTAATTATATAGAAAAGTACTGCCCTCTCCGATTTTGATGAAATTTAAATATGTTATAGATATTGACATTTTGAACAACTTTTTCCTTTTCCAATATAGGGGGTTCGCTTTTAGTTTTCGAGGTATTTGCAAAAAACTATCGCGAATACTGTATTGAATTTTTCGTATTCCTGAACGCTCCGCTGCAACGTAGACTGTTTCGGTGCGGCGTTTGTTTACATTTTGACGCTGTAGAGATAAGAGAGGAAACAGGGGGGGCGGAAAGGGCCAGCCTGACACCACACACACCCACCCAGTGCTTAACATGCACCCAGTGTTTCTAAAAAGAAGGTTCTCATATTATACAATATAAAATCAACTGAGCTTTCAATTTTCAAAGACATCTCCTGGATTCTTGCGTTGCATCCGTTTATTTTGTGTTTGTAAAGACATTGTGGAGATGAGAAGCGACAACACCACACACACCCACCCAGTGCTTAACACGCACCCAATGTTTCTAAAAAGAAGGTTTCCGTTAAGAAATTAACATTTCTGCAAATTTTCAATATCAGATTCGTAATCAGCACGTGAAAATACGTAAGAATCTAGAGTATAATTTAGAAACAGTGGGTGTGCGTGTTAAGCACTGGGTGGGTGTGTGTGGTGTCAGGCTGGCCCTTTCCGCCCCGCCTGTTTTCTCTCTTATCTCTACATCGTCAAAATGTAAACAAACGCCGCACCGAAACAGTCTACGTTGTATCGAAGCGTTCAGTATTCGCGATAGTTTTTTGCAAATATCTCGAAAACTAAAAGCGACCCCCCTGTATTGGAAAAGGAAAAAGCTGTTCAGAATGTGTTGCTGCATAACATATTTAAATTTCATCAAAATCGGAGAGGGCAGTACTTTCCTATACAGGTTGTTTACCTACAGGTGGGAGAAAATTTAAGGGGTGGTTCTCGACGATAATATAAGACGAAAATGAAGAATTAAAAAATTGCGATTTCGACTTCGTTATTTAGTTATTAACAATTAAAAATCCGCCTAAAATGCTGCAACACTTCTAACAAAAGTATACGTTGCGTACGTCAGACAGGCGCGCGACAGTCTCGTATCAAGTGACAAACGCATGCATACCTTGGTTCTCATTTGGCGCCCCAGCGAGGTGAAAATGTATAAAAAATCGGTGGACGACATTGAACCTACCTACTCGTTAAAATCCACAAGGGCATTTCTAATATCCGCCCTATGGAATTATCGAGTAGAAGGGGTCAATGCCCTTTCACTTTTAAATTCTTCTTACACATCCACAAATCCTTATCCTGCACTATAATTGTTCAGAACACCGTACCTAATAACTGGAATAAACGCTCTAGCACTATTTACAATATCATACACACGCACTACGAGTTTACAGAGTCATGCGATTTCTGCGAACGGAAATCTTCGACGCGTGCGTCAAGAATCGTCCGTACAAGTTAGTATCCGTATGCACACTGATTCAAGACAGCTAATGTGGTCAATGCACACACATGAGATATTTCGCGGTCACAGACAGAATGAGAAAGAATCACGAAATTCGTGAAAACAGGATAGACAATGTATTGGTATAGCAACGCGCGATGTTTGGGCGGTAGTTTGCTGTAGATCTTCATTTGTTTTATCGATCTGGCATCGACCTCATCAGCTGTCTTGAATCAGTGTGCATACAGATGCTAGCTTGTACGGACAATTCTTCTCGCACGTGTCGAAGATTTCCGTTCGCAGAGATCACACGACCTCAAGATGTCCGTTCCGTCTGTGAACGAGTCTCGCGACGTAAACCAAGTTCAATAAAGAGCAGTGTTTCAACATTAAAGGATTACCAGTTCTTCATATTCTCCTCATTCCCCTCAGTAAACTTGTACTCTCTGTAAACTCGTAGTGCGTGTGTATGATATTGTAAATAGTGCTAGAGCGTTTATTCCAGTATATTAGGTACTAAGTACGGTGTTATGAACAATTATAGAGCAGGATAAGGATTTGTGGATATTTGTGAGAAGATTTTAAAAGTGAAAGGACATTGACCCCTTCTACTCGATAATTCCATAGGGCGGATATTAGAAATGCCCTTGTGGATTTTAACGAGTAGGTAGGTTCAATGTCGTCCACCGATTTTTTAAACATTTTCACCTCGCTGGGGCCCCAAATGAGAACCAAGGTATGCATGCGTTTGTCACTTGATACGAGACTGTCGCGCGCTTGTGTGACGTACGCAACGTATACTTTTGTTAGAAGTGTTGCAGCATTTTAGGCGGATTTTTAATTGTTAATAACTAAATAACGAAGCCGAAATCGCAATTTTTTTATTCTTCATTTTCGTATTATATTATCGTCGAGAACCACCCCTTAAATTTTCTCCCGCCTGTAGGTAAACACCCTGTATAATTACACTGTCCAACACCAAATTTGTTTTCAATATACTGTTGGGTCCTTCTTATAGAGTTTTTTGCGCTGATTCCGAATCTGTCCTCAATTTTTCTCCTATACGCACAGTTTTTGAAAAACATGGCTTTGAAAAAAAAACATATTTTCAAATTTAAACAAATATTATGATGTTATTATAAAAGGTATTGAATTGTTCTTTATAGCAAAAGATTCTGTAGACTTTCCCGAATATAGTGATATCCAATATTAATACATTATGATTGTTTAAACATGTTTAAACAATGATTAGAGACGGAGAGACACCACTTTTGCAGCAATTTTTGGGGATATTTTTCAATTTATCTCAAAAAATTAGGGTCCAGCGGAAAATCGAACTATACCACGCGATACAGCAGACTTTCATCTTGAGAAACCACCCTTTCAAGTTTGTAACGTCGACGTTTTTGTCGAACCAGAAAGCAAAATATCTTCGCTCGACATGAGTTGTCACCAGTGATTCTCACCACCAGAACGGTCGTTCGCCGCTCCGTATCCCGTCGCTGCGCCGCGCCGCGCCGAATCCCGTCCGAGCGCCACTGGCGGAAACTCATGTCGGGCGAAGATATTTTGCTTTCTGGTTCGAAAAAAACGTCGATGTCGCAAACTTCAAACGGTGGTTTTTCAAGATAAAAGTCTGCTCTATCGCGTGGTATAGTTCGATTTTCCGCTGGACCCTAATTTTTTGAGATAAATTGAAAAATATCCTCAAAAATTGGTGCAAAAGTGGTGTCTCTTCGTCTTTAATCATTGTTTAAACATGTTTAAACAATCATAATGTATTAATATTGGATATCACTGTATTCGGGAAAGTCTACAGAATCTTTTGCTGTAGAGAACAATTCAATATCTTTTATAATAACATCACAATATTTGTTTAAAGTTGAAAAATATGTTCTTTTTTCAAAGCCATGTTTTTCAAAAACTGCGTATAGGAGAAAAATTAAGGACAGATTCGGAATCAGCGCAAAAAACTCTATAAGAAGGACCCAACAGTATATTGAAATCATAAAAAAAGTTGAAATTTGTTGGACAGTGTTACCAATCGTTTTTTCAAGGTCATCGATGTTTTTTGATACATAACTACATTTTTATTTTATTGCATCGGGTCACTGATCGAAAAATACAATCATATATATATATATATATATATACATATATATATATATTATACATATATATATATATTACATATATATATATATATATGACCTTGACCTTGATGTGAAGGTAAAACTTTAATTTTCGAAGATCAAGGTCATTTCAAGGTCATGTTATTATACATATCTGAATGTATATTTCGATCAGTTATCCGATGCAGTAAAATAAAAATGTAGTTATGTATCAAAAAACATCGATGACCTTGATAATACGATTAAAAAATTACAATTTATAATAAACGATTCTTTCGATCTGATTCGTCTTTTGAAACCATTTAGATTACGTTAGAAACATTTTTTGTATTTTCAGAGATAGAGGAGATATTTAGGTGTCCTCTTTTAGACGAAACACCCTGTATATTGTATTTTAATATTTAACAACTTTTAGCTTTTCACGTACAGCATGTGTCACACTATAGCCTGGTTACTGCCTACTTGTTCAAATCTCCTTCAGACTCTGTATTTTATGAACTGAATAAAATTTTGAACATTTCATGTGATATAATGTTTCTATTCTCAGCGGGCCGAACCCAAAGCTGGCATTTCACTCTTTTCTTTTGACGCAAACAAAACAATATTGAGAGAAGCACCGGATCATACTGTCGTATCATGCATACCATGAAGATATGTTTATGTGTAAGATTACTTGCATGTATATGACTACCAGAAAGAAGTTATTCGAAATTGTGTAAGGTTTGTAATTTTTTCATTACATTTAACAACTTTTTGCCAGGAGCATGTGTCTACCAATAAATTCTAAGCGGTGTAAATAAAAAACGTGACAAAAATGTTCCTTATTTACTGAAAACCAGAAATTCAATTTACTGCAATAATTTGCAAGTAAAAATATTTGTTATACGCATTTTACGAAGTGGAGAATATATGCATTAAAAATGAAGCACATGGTACAAAGCTAATTAAATTTGGGGTGGATTGAGATTTAATTTATGCTTTACTGAAAACTAAAAATCTCTGTTTGGTGTGCATGTATGTCTAAATACACGTGTATTGTTTCTACCAAATTCGAATGCATTTTACAAAGTGAAGAATATATTCATTAAAAATGAAGCACATGGTACAAAGCTAATTAAATTTAGGGTGGATTGAGATTTAATTTATGCTTTACTGAAAACTAAAAATCTCTGTTTGGTGTGCATGTATGTCTAAATACACGTGTATTGTTTCTACCAAATTCGAATGCAGTGTCGGAATTATTTGCGTAAAATCAAGAATATAAAATAATTCACTATAAAATTCATATAAAATTCGTATAATAAAATTCATATAATATTTCTCTTCATTTAAGAGATGTAAAATGTTTAAATAAAATTCAATAATTAAATTCATTGTAAGTTTACATATACAAGGCGTCTAACTTATAATAAACCTTCCTTTTACCACATCTCTTCTTACTATTAAGACTTTATTACCAATTAAACACCGTGTATAAATATTTGCTTCCCCCCCCTTCCTAAAGTATTTTAAAATATATAAATACAGGGTGTCCAAAACCACTCGTCCAGGGGTGTTAACTTCTCAGATAAGCATATTCAGTAAAACTGTTTGCAATAAAAGTTGCAGGGTTTAATGAAGGATATATGTCGATGACCTTCTATTTGACTTTCGGATCCATTTTCAAGGTTATTTGGAGGTCAGTACGTATTTTTTATGGCCTCTAGCAGTCATTTTAATCTAGGACATAAGTACATATCTGAACGTGAAATTTCGAGCTCTTAAAAAATACGTACCGACCTCCAAATAACCTTGAAAATGGATCCAAAAGTCAAATACAAGGTCATAGACATATGTCCTCCATTAATCCCTGCAACTTTTATTCCAAACATTTTTACCGAATATGCTTATCTAGGCAGTTAACACCCCTGGACGGGTGGTTTTGGACACCCTGTATATATTATACATAAGTATGTTTGCAACATAACCGAACAATTAAAATCAAAACTTTGAATTTATAATGCGAAAAAACTTACGTATAACGTAATGAAAAAACTGATTAAGATAAACAATGTAAAACTTCGGTAGAGTCGATATGGCTATTTTATCATATAAAAAGTGTAATGCAAGGTGGACCGTACTGATAATAATATAATGCAGTAAAAAATCTGCTGTGCTTCCGTTTACGTCCATCGTCAGAATTGGATGAAATTTTGAGAATAGGGTCTTTTTTGACTAACAAGGAGCATCCCCGCTCTGTCCCTCACGGATTTTGTTCAGACTTTACAGAGTTGTAGATCTCGTTCCCCTGATTACGAAAATACCCCATTATAGGCGCAGACACTCAATAGTTTTCAAGATATTTGCAATTAAAGTTTCATAACCGTAAAATATATACAGTTTAGTTCAGATTTTTACCAAGCAATGGTATGGCGTAACAGCAGCGAGCTGAACTGTTACCCCGCAGGCCCGGGTTCGAATCCATTCGTGGTAAATTATTTTTTATTGTTTTTTTTTCATGGAAAATGCATTTTCAATGTTAAACAAATTTTAAATAAAATATTTTTATTCGCTAAAGGACTAATTGAAAATGATACTTATCATTTTATAGAAGAAACACCAGATCTATTACTACATATACAAAAGATAATAATTATAAAACAATAATAATATTAAAATAATACATAACACACAGAAACAACAAATATAAATATGAATACAAATACAAAATAGAATAAATGCAATGAATAGTAATCAGAGCGGTTAATGTGGCTTGCCATCACGCTTCCTGTAGCTTGTATAATATAAACAATATACGTTACGTAGAGTAAATATAGAAATCAAATACTTATAATTTTTGTTATGTGCAACAATGGTATTTATTGTAAAAGACAGTAATGTTAGTCGACGAAGATTTCGGTGTAGAGATCTATTGGCTACGATCTGGCAACGAGCTAAGGGGCTTGCGCTCTTTAGAACTTTCGGTAAACTGTTGACGTTATCGTGAGATTTGATACTAGCTCTGCCTCTTGCATCTTTCAAATTCCAAATGCATATTTCGTTCGTCAGTCAGTTTCTTTTTATAGTCGTAGCATTTTGTGTTTTGTATTTTTCATATTTATTCCATTTTGTGTTTTGTATTTGTATTCATATTTATATTTGTTGTTTCTGTGTGTTATGTATTATTTTAATATTATTATTGTTTTATAATTATTATCTTTTGTATATGTAGTAATAGATCTGGTGTTTCTTCTATAAAATGATAAGTATCATTTTCAATTAGTCCTTTAGCGAATAAAAATATTTTATTTAAAATTTGTTTAACATTGAAAATGCATTTTCCATGAAAAAAAACAATTAAAAATAATCTACCTCGAAGGGTTTCGAACCCGGGCGTGCGGCGTAACAGTTCAGCTCGCTGCTGTTACACCACACCACTGCTTGGTAAAAATCTGAACCAAACTGATATTTTACTGTTATGAAACTTTAATTGCAAATATCTCGAAAACTATTGAGCGTCTGCGCCTATAATGGGGTATTTTCGTAATCAGGAGAACGAGATCTATAACTCTGTAGAGTCTGAACAAAATCCGTGAGGGACAGAGCGGGGGTTCTCCTTGTAAGATGATGATTGTCAGAAGGATTTTTGGAGACACGAAAAAAATTTTTTTACCATTTCAATGTCAGTCCCTACCTTACCGACAAAATTCTTTTAACATTTTAATGTCAATCTAGAGTCTGATTAAGTAGAGGTGGCATTAAGGATCAGTGATGCCAGATGTGGGGAGTCAGGGTGAAATGATGTACCCCCTGTCTGATGACGGGGAATGAGTGGGGCGAATGAGAGACACGTTTTACGTGCGAGATGGGGACCGTGGAGTGTGCGCCTACGCACGGTGCTGGAATGGAATAGTGGAAGGGGTAAGGAGGAGAGCACAGGAGCGCCGTTCGGCGCTCATTCTGGTTTCACTGTTAAGCATGATTCAATCATCAACAAAGCTGGTGTTACGGAAGACGAACAGGTGTTCAATATCATCTCTGGCAGGAACCGTCCTAGATAAACGAACAGAGCTACCCTAGATAAATCTACATAACTGTTTAGGTTAGTTTAGGGCCCAAACGTACGCACGACCAACTGGTCGTTGACAAAATACGAATGTTCACTTGAAGGGTACTGACAAGTACCACCTGTCATTTAGAGATCTCGATTTCACGTGTGTCTGAAATACACGTGTACACGTGTAGTTCGGATGTTCGTGTTGAAGTTCGTTTAAAGGTTACTCCACGTGTACACGTGTACACGTGGATTGAAATACACGAATACACGTATCGAAATGTATAATTTCACATGTATTAACCCATCTTTCTATTATATAAAATAGTTCTGTAGTTCTGTCACGCAAAAACTCCGACCGGCGAAGCTTTCTGATGGGAACCCTAAATTGAGCGACGTGACAATGTGTATTTTTCAGAGAGAGTGAGAGAGAGAGAGAGAGAGAGAGAGAGAGAGTGTGTGTGTGTACGAGAGAAATAGAGCGCGATATTGTATAGCGATAGAGAGAGCAAGATGGTAAGAGAGAGGCGCCGCGAGGGTTGGTGAGCGAAGCGAACAGGGGGCAGAGCCCCCTAGTATCCCATATGTTATTTCGTCATTAATATCAGAATATTTAGATATGTAAATTGTTCATGAGACTTATTTACTGAGTTGCAGGTGAAAATAAGAAGCATTATGGTTTTGGTTAATAAAGTTTACTTTATTAATCCTTTGTTCTGAGATAAGAAAACTAAAGTATTAACATTTTGTGGAAGTAAACGGTTTCGTTTTTTTTGTTACAATATTTCCAGCACATTAAATTAAAATTTAAATCCATTTGAATGGTGGAAGGCTAGGGCAAACAAATATCCAGCAATTTCGGAATTTGCCAAAAAATATTTAACAATTCCAGCAACTTCGGCGATGTCGGAACGGTGTTTTTCATGTGCTGGAAATATTGTAACAAAAAAACGAAACCGTTTACTTCCACAAAATGTTAATACTTTAGGTTTCTTCTCTCAGAACAAAAGATTAATAAATTAAACTTTATTAACCAAAACCATAATGCTTCTTATTTTCACCTGCAACTCAGTAAATAAGTCGCATGAACAATTTACATATCTAAATATTCTGATATTAATGACGAAATAACATATGGGATACTAGGGGGCTCTGCCCCCTGTTCGCTTCGCTCACCAACCCTCGCGGCGCCTCTCTCTTACCATCTTGCTCTCTCTATCGCTATACAATATCGCGCTCTATTTCTCGCGTACACACACACACACTCTCTCTCTCTCTCTCTCTCACTCTCTCTGAAAAATGCACATTGTCACGTCGCTCAATTTAGGGTTCCCATCAGAAAGCTTCGCCGGTCGGAGTTTTTGCGTGACAGAACTACAGAACTATTTTATATAATAGAAAGATGGGTTAATACATGTGGAATTATACATTTCGATACGTGTATTCGTGTATTTCAATCCACGTGTACACGTGTAGCTAAATACACGTGTACACGTGCACCTAAATACACGTGTACACATGGAGTAAACTTTACACGAACTCAAACACGTGTATATTCGTTACACGTGTACACGTGTACACGTGAATTTTCAATACACGTTCAGATTCGTGATCTCTACTGTCATTGCAGGGCTATACAGGGTGTCCCAAATGTGGTGTACTTAATTGAAATGGGATGTTCCTGAGACCATTCTAAGAGACATTTTCCTTTGCACCAATGTCAACTGCGGCTTTGTTTAGGAGTTATTAACGAAAAACACGGACCAATCAGAGCGCGCCCTAGACGCGCGATGGCACGTTCAGCCCGGCGCGCCGGGAGACGAGCGCGGCGTAACGCCGCGATGCCGTAACGAACAAGAGTTTCTCGAGATTATGTGAATCTTCCCCGATTTGGATGAGCTTTGGATATGTTGTCAAGACCATGATTCTGAACAACATTTCCCTTTACAGTTTTTGTCGGCCGGCTTTAGTTTACGCGAGAAGTAACTTGTAATTGTAAATCGATCGATGTACTATCTGAACTATCTCCTCTCCGATTTCGATGAGCCTTGGATATGTTGTCAAGACCATGATTCTGAACAACATTACCCTTTACAGTTTTTGTCGGTCGGAAGAACTTTACTTGTCAATTCATATGGGTGGATCTCTTTACCCGACTTACGGCAACTTTACCCGAACGAAGGAAAAAGCAGAAACTGATTGTATTAAAACCTTACTTATTCAGCCGTAAATCCATTTGCTGCATCGAAATGTGTGTCACTGGGTCACTCGGTGACGAACTGCACAGATGTCTTCAGGTATACGACAGTACCGAAAGCTAAGGGACGTACGGCCAGGTCGACGAACTGCACAGCCGGTGGTAAAAGGCCTAAGGGATGCGCGGTCAAGTCGACGATCCAGAATTTCAGTTTCACTTTCGAATCGATAAATAATTCGTATGTTTATTTCACACAGATGCCTTGAAATTTTTCCACACTCACAATCACTGTTCACATTTGTCAACACATAGTTATGCACTAATAATAATTGCCATATCCCTTGTCCTGCTGCACAAATCACAACAATCAGGTAATGCAATCACTAGACTGCGGATTTCATGCATTTGTAGCAAACATGAGTAGGTGCATTTTAATACAGTAGAGAGATTAAAATAATTTCAAAACACCATAGTATTATTTTCAACTTCTTAAAATGATCACAGTGAGAATCAAATATCTGTCTGGCTCCTGTCCCTTGTAATAGCGGCAGCCAACATTCATTTTGCATAAAGATCCGTAGTCTAGTGATTAGTTTAAATATTACTATCAAAAACACAGCTAATAGCAACCGTTAGCTTTGAATTGACAAGTCTTTGGAGATGTTCTCTCTATCGCGGCTCGAACGACACTGATTTTCCGCAAGATTTTTCTAAAGAATTTAGGAAGGTTATTCAGAGTGTCGAAATTCGAAATGTGCACGCTGTAGCACGAGAACGACGGGACGGTTATACGAAAAACAGAATGCGAGAAGGACCGCTGTAAGCTTTGTGGCAAACACATGTTTAGTTTTTCCTGCAGGTTGGTACGCAGAGTCGATGGGTAACTGTTCGAAAACGTCATCCGTCCTTTTACCCAGCAAGGGGTAAAAATGTCAGGTCAGCGTAGCATCCCTATTGTCCTATACCTTCCTTAAGAAACTTTCTAAAAGAAGGACAGACGACGTTTTCGGACGGTTACCCATCGACTCTGCGTACCAATCTACAGGAAAAACTAAACATGTGATTGCCAGCGGTCCTTCTCGTATCCTGTTTTTCGTCCAACCGTCCCGTCGTTCTCGTGCTACAGCGTGCATTTCGAATTTCGACACTCTAAATGCCCTCCCTAAATTCTTTAGAAAAATCTTGCGGAAAATCAGTGTCGTTCGAGCCGCGATAGAGAGAACATCTCCAAAGACTTGTCAATTCAAAGCTAACGGTTGCTATTAGCTGTGTTTTTGATAGTAATATTTAAACTAATCACTAGACTACGGATCTTTATGCAACATTAATGTTGGCTGCCGCTATTACAAGGGACAGGAGCCAGACAGATATTTGATTCTCACTGTGATCATTTTAAGAAGTTGCAAATAATACTATGGTGTTTTGAAATTATTTTAATCTCTCTACTGTATTAAAATGCAACTACTCATGTTTGCTACAAATACATGAAATCCGCGGTCTAGTGATTGCATTACCTGATTGTTGTGATTTGTGCAGCAGTACAAGGGATATGGCAATTATTATTAGTGCATAACTATGTGTTGACAAATGTGAACAATGATTGTGAGTGTGGAGAAATTTCAAGACACACATTTCGAAGCAGCAAATGGATTTACGGCTGAATACGTGAGTTTTTAATACAATCAGTTTCTGTGCTTCTTCTCTTTTTTTACGATAATCTCGTAAACTAAAGCCAACCGCCAAGTAGTCTAAAGAGAAATGTTATTCAGAATAATGGTCTTGACCACATATCCAAAGCTCATTGAAATCGGATAGGAGCTAGTAGTACATCGATCCCATGGATTTACAAGTAAAGTTTCTCGCGATAATCTCGTAAACTAAAGCCGGCCGACAAAAACTGTAAAGGGAAATGTTGTTCAGAATAATGATCTTGACCACATATCCAAAGCTCATTGAAATCGGAGAGCATTCACATAATCGAGAAACTCTTGTTCGTTGCGATGTCACGGCGTACCACCGACACTCGCTTGTCGGCGCGGTGTGGCGCGGCCGCCCAGGGCGCGCTCTGATTGGTCCGTGTTTTTCGTTAATAACTCCTAAACAAAGCCGCAGTTGACATTGGTGCAAAGGAAAATGTCTCTTAGAATGGTCTCAGGAACCTCCCATTTCAATTAAGTACACCACATTTGGGACACCCTGTATAAGTAGGCTAGTACTGTCGTAATCACGAATAGTGTCGCGTCATGCTGCATCTCGGAAGTCAACTACCAGTGAGATCGGACGTTCGTTCCTTTTGAATCAAAGTTTAACCGCGTACAGATTCCACGAGTTCGGTGTAAAATCTGTTGGGCGGTGACAAGGTTGCTCCGAGTCCCCCGCATTGCCAGTGCGTCAACACCGTGCATCTTAGCTTAGGTAATATCACCTTTCAATTTCTTTATGTTCTAAATTCAGTCCATTCGCGACACAAATACACTTGTAATACGAAATTCTATAGTAAGAATATATTTGTCTTCTTTGATAATTAACTCAAATTAATTAAACCCATAATTATCGTCCAATATCCTAACCAAGTAATTGAACGTCCCCACACGATACAATATTACCGCTCGCCTTACTAATTATCCTAGCAATTCCCTGATTAACCATCAGGTTCTTTCGCGACATTCCAATTGTCCAAACAGAGATTTATTCAACCTAGCGGCTCCCCAGTTTCGCATTGGGTTCGTCCGCATCCTAACAGCTCCCTGATTTCGCATCAGGTTCGTCTGTGCTATTATACAACCTCCTAGCAGCTCCCCGGTTTTGCATCGGGTTCGTCTGCGTTTGACTCCATTCCTAGAAGCTCCCTGACTTCGCGTCAGGTTCGTCCTCGCTGTCAATAATCCTAGCGGCTCCCCAATTTCGCATTGGGTTCGTCCGCGTTCCTTAACTAACAAATTTATATCATATTCCTAGGGTAATAACCCTTCGCCGGCCACTCGTGCAGCTCGCGGCCCTGGCTCGTAACACTGGTGATGATCCATTTTTGCAATTAATTGAAGATATTAAATATGTATATTCTCGAAATTAATATAACATGTTTTAAAAATTCCAATTGTTAAACCAATTAACTGAATATCTACAATGGAAAGATTATGCGATGAGAATTAGTTAGGATTAGGTGGCAGGGGGCAGAGAGTGCACGCATACGAAAATACAGGAGTGGTGTCGGTAAGGTAGGGACTGATATTGAAATGGTAAAAAATTTTTTTCGAGTCGCCAAAAATCCTTCTGACAATCATCATTTTAGTAAAAAAAGAACCTATTTCCAAAATTTCATCCAATTCTGACGATGGACGTAAACGGAAACTTCGCCAAAAAATCATATTTTATAATAAGAGTAAATTAAACTAGAAAGTTTGTTTGTTCAAAATTACATTCTCAATAGATTGAATATGAAAATTCATCGAATGCACGTGTCTCTGTGTGTATCTAGATAAAGAGTCTGTTTGTATCTAGATAAAGAATCTCTGTATTATTTATGATCGACTATACTCATAACTGCATAGCACTGTATTAATAGTATATAATCTTTCGCCATAATTTTCATCGATCTCTTTACAACCGTCTCGCTAATCCCAGTTGGTACAATACGAGGTAGTTTAAATCGGTCCGATCATACTTGAGTATAACTCATAGTTTCCTAACGTAATTTATGTTCCTTATTAATACTGTAATTATTTATGATTTATAATTGCTCGTTAGGCTGAGAGGAGCTTTGAAGAGAGCGCCAAAATTTGCCAAACACTATTGGCACGGTGTAGCACACGCCTATTATGGTATATAGCCCAGTCAACGAAAAGTTGTAGAGGGAAATGGAAGGAACACAATGTTTAACTTTGGGTCTTTGTTTGGATTAGTTAGGAAGTAAACATACTAAAAGTTCCCACTCCTGGGAGGACAGCGGGGTGCAAGGGGGCATTTAGAAGGTCCCCTTTTCCGGTTTTCCGCTTATATCTCGGAAACTATGTGTCCTAGCGATAAGAACATTCTATACAAAATTAAAGATGATAAAATGTGCCACAAGATTGATTGGATTCAGTTTTTCGCTATCTCGCATAGTTTCCGAGATATCCGCGCTCAAAGTTCACTAATTGTGCTGAAGAGTTAGCTAGTCAAATAAGGCAAAAATTTCTTTTTCACAATTAGTGATCTTTGAGCGCGGATATCTCGGAAACTATGCGAGATAGCGAAAAATTGAATGCAGTTAATCTTATGACACTTTTTGTCAACTTTAATTCTATGTAGAGTGGTCTTATCGCTAGGACGCATAGTTTCCGAGATATAAGTGGAAGACCGGAAAGGGGGACCTTCTACGTGCCCCCTGCACTCCGCTCACCTCCTACGAGTAGGGACTTTTTGTATGTTTACCTCCTAACTAGTCCAAACAAAGTCCAAAAGTAAAAAATTGTGTCCCGTCCATTTCCCTCTACAACCCCCTTATGAGCATTCATTGACTGGACTAATAGCACACGCCTGGATAATTCGTGCTCCGAGCGTCGATGATGTAAACTACTCCCACTATCGCGCTCCGGACGCCCGGCCGGCCAACTCGCATTAGCGCGAGAGGGGAATAATAGCTCGCCGCAAAGTAAGTATAAAGCAAGGAATTCCAACTTATTCCCCACCGACAGAGCTGTGCAAAAATTTTATTTCAATCAACATTTCGAATAAAGTTTTATTCATACAATTATTCGTGGAAAGTCTTCGAATAAATCCTTCGAATAATTTTCTGCCAGGTTGAGTGGTGCAATAAACACGGACGGGCAACCCGACTCCCAGTCAGATACTTATATGTATATGCGTGTGCGTCGAGTTGTGCGTCGCGTGGCGTGCGACTCTCGTGGTGGGAGCTTCCCACTACTATACATATAACGATGAAGTCTAAGAGTGGGGGAACAACTTAAGCGGGGAAGATGCCTCGAATAGCTCCGGAGCTACTAGTTGGAACTGCCTTAAGTAAAGCGAGCTCGTGTTCCCCTCTCTCGCACTGGCGGGCCGGGTGGGGATAGCCGATTCTACGTCATCAACTATCGGAGCACCAGTAGCCAGTAGCCCAGGCGTGGTATAGCAGGTATAATGGATAGAGATTGCGAAGGAGGAAGAAAGAGAGATATTGAGCGATTTGACACAAGTGAGACATGATAAGATAAAAGTGAAAGTCAGAGAGAAGTACAGTTTATCCAAAAGGAAATGGGACATTAAAAAACTCTTTAAATTCATCAGAATTAGTGCTTTTTGAATTTGAATGCACCTTTCGCAGGTTTTACCACAATGTAATTGATGCACAAAACTTAATTTTTATGTACTGACAAACAACCCATCAAGATATAACTAATGCGGTAGTTAGTCTTAATATTCTTTATAATTTCGTTGAATCCGAATTAATAGAAAATATTGCGCATGTTATAAATTTTCAGAAAAATGTTGGAACAAAATCAATAACGTCCGTGTTAACGCCACAATTGATAGAACGTACATATGTACGTAAATATAATGAATAACATTGATATTTTATAAATTGTACTATTCGACGAAATTTCAAATTCTATTTTTTGGAAGATGTGGTTTCACGTAAAAAGGACGTCCTTCTACGCCTTTGCTTTATTTATGATATAAATCACGGCCCAGCCTGTACACATATTTTATGTTGTAAGTGTAAATTTTGCATGAAGAATAATGTTGTTAAATGTAAGTTGCATAGGATTTTGACTCATTCGTATATTCTTCTTTAATTCTAATAGCAATATGCCGTTTTCTAATTACTTGTGACGTGTTCGAAAACACAGCCACTATGTTGATCGGAATACGTAATATACAGTAAATCCTTGGTCTAAGAGAAACGCTTGGGTCCATGGTATTTCTTAGATCGTGTAGTTTTACTATTTCTTTGTGACCTTGTCGACAGTGCCGAACGTAGAAAACACGTCTCGAATGTTTTAGTCCAGTCAACGAAAATTTGTAGAGGGAAATGGAAGGAACACAATTTTTAACTTTGGGTCTTTGTATGGACTCGTTAGAAGGTAAACATACTAAAAATCCCCACACCTAGGCGATGAGCGGGGTGCAGCGGGGCACGTAGAAGGTCCCTTTTATCGGTTTTCCGCTTATACTTCGGAAACTATACCTCCTAGCAATAAGACCATTCTTTACAAAATTAAAGCTGACAATATGTGCCACACGATTGATTGGATTCAGTTTTTCGCTATCTCGCATATTTTCCGAGATATCCGCGCTCAAAGTTCACTAACTCTTCAGTACAATTATTGAACTTTGAGTGCGGACATCTCGGAAACTATGCGAGATAGCGAAAAACTGAATGCAGTTAATCTTATGGCACTTTTTGTCTGCTCTAATTTTGTGTAGAATGGTCTTATCGCTAGGACGCATAGTTTCCGAGATATAAGCGGAAGACCGAAAAAGGGGACCTTCTGCCTGCCCCCTGCACCCCGCTCACCTAATAGGAGTAGGGACTTTTAGTATGTTTACTTCCTAACTAGTCCAAACAAAGTCCCAAGGTTAAAAATTATGATCCTTCCATTTCCCTCTACACCCCCGTATGAGCATTCATTGACTGGACTAATACTTACGCTGTCTTCTGTTTACATTTCTTAGATCGTAAATTGAACACGATTTTGAAGGGGGCTTCTCGTGAAACAAATTTAAAACACGAAAAATATTTCTTGTTTCCATAAACAGCTTAACATGTAGAAAATATGTTGTCAAAGAACTAGACTAGATTTTTGCAAATTAAAGGAGCTACAGCCCGAGGTTTTTAAACAGCTCATTTTAATCAGAAAAAAGTAACAAACATCTTGAGAAAGGTTGTATGTACAAGAAGAAAATTGTGAAAATAAAAAAAAGAAACGTTGGCACCGCGTTCGTATTTTAAACAATACAATAAGTAGACTGCGGATCTTTATGCCTTTATGGCTTCTGTGAAAATTAAAAAAAATGCTAGAAAATAAAATTCTACAGAATTTAGTACGATTCTTATTTACTGCACATCTATAAAGGCAACTGCTACGGAAAATAAGATTTCATTTGTTTCCACTTTCTCAAAATTAAGATACAAAAGTTAAAAATTCACTTAACAATAAGTTTTTAATTTTTTTCGCTGGCTATCCTCTTCTACGATCTATACTTACTACATAGTATCAATTAAACCACCACACACAGTTCGAATTATATCGTGTTTAGTCTCATTTTAATCAGAAAAATGCCAGAAATAAATTGGTGAAAATCCTATAAAAAAATAATGTAAAATAAAGAAGTTTTGTAATTGGATTAGTAGCAGTTCACACCGATATACCCGTCCTCGTATCGGATTACACGACATGTTTATACTTTACGCTGCTCGGAGACCGGGCAGCTCGAGCTTCACGTCCCCTCACGGCTTATGCCCCGCAGCGGAGGGGATAGGCTATTTTCTTAGAACCTACTGCTTTTGTTCTCTTAGATCAAGGATTCACTGTATTTTCGTTCCTCTATTGCATTCAAAATCGTGCATTTAACTATAGTTACTCGATGATGGAGTTCATTAGCAATGTTGCGTAATATTAGACTACATTTATCATTACGGCATTAAAGTAATGAATTTCATTGTCAATTTCAAACTTGCACTTGCACTCTGTGTTTAAAAAAAAAGGTATATATGAAACATCGTGTTAACACCACGTTAAATTACTCACCTATCGTTATTTTGTGATGAAACATGTAGTTTTGTGATGAAACATCTGCAACGAATATTGTTTGAAAGCAGTGTTTCATAAGATCAGTATATTAGTGTAAACAGAAAATCACATTGTTCAAACTAAACGTTACAAAAATGCCACTGTCGAGTAAAATGGTACTAGGACAAATTAGGATTGTGTCTTTTACGTATTCACGGTTCATGATTCAAATGTCAATATGTTTCCTTGTGTAAGAGAATAATAATAATTAGTTCAGTCAACAAAAAGTTGTAGAGGGAAATGGAAGGAACACAATTTTTAACTTTGGGTCTGTGTTTGGACTAGTTAGGAGGTAAACATACTAAAAGTCCCCACTCCTAGGAGGTAAGCAGGGTGCAGGGGGTCACGTAGAAGGTCCCCTTTTTCGGTTTTCCGCTTATATCTCGGAAACTATGCGCCCTAGCGATAAGACCATTCTATACAAAATTAAAGCTGACAAAATGTGCCACAAGATTGATTGGATTCAGTTTTTCGCTATCCCGCATAGTTTCCGAGATATCCGCGCTCAAAGTTCACTAATTATGAAGAAGAAAATAGCAGGGTAAAATTCACCCCCAGTGGGATTTTAATCGAGCTTGAACCATTCGATAGCCTACCCAAAATGACCCCCCTCTCTGACAAGTTTCAGCCCCATATCTCATCTGTAAGTGTAGTTATTGAGAAAAATCGAAATGCCAGTTTTTGGCCCATTTTCCCTATACAGGGTGTCCCAAGACCCCTTCGACTCCAGGAAATGGGAGGTTCCTTAGGTCATTTGAAGCAACATTTTCCTTTGCACCAATGTCAGCCGGGGCTTTGTTTAGGAGTTATTAACGAAAAACACGGACCAATCAGAGCGCGACCTAGACGCGCGATGGCACGTTCAGCCCGGCGCGCCGGGAGACGAGCGTGGTGTAACGCCGCGATGCCGTAACGAACAAGAGTTTCTCGAGATTATGTGAATCCTCCCCGATTTGGATGAGCTTTGGATATGTTGTCAAGACCATGATTCTGAACAACATTACCCTTTACAGTTTTTGTCGGTCGGAAGAACTTTACTTGTCAATTCATATGGGTGGATCTCTTTACCCGACTTACGGCAACTTTACCCGAACCAGGGAAAAAGCAGAAACTGATTGTATTAAAACCTCACTTATTCAGCCGTAAATCCATTTGCTGCTTCGAAATGTGTGTCACTGGGTCACTCGGTGACGAACTGCACAGATGTCTTCAGGTATACGACAGTACCGAAAGCTAAGGGACGTACGGCCAGGTCGACGAACTGCACACCCGGTGGTAAAAGGCCTAAGGGATGCGCGGTCAAGTCGACGATCCAGAATTTCAGTTTCACTTTCGAATCGATAAATAATTCGTATGTTTATTTCACACAGATGCCTTGAAATTTTTCCACACTCACAATCACTGTTCACATTTGTCAACACATAGTTATGCACTAATAATAATTGCTTAAACTAATTATACGATTATTTAATCTAATCACTAGACTGCGGATCTTTATGTAAAATGAAAGTTGGCTGCCGCTATTACAAGGGACAGGAGCCAGACAGATATTTGATTATTACTGTGATCATTTTAAGAAGTGGAAAATAATACATTGGTGTTCTGAAATTACTTTAATCTCTCTAGTGTCTTAAAATGCACCTACTCATGTTTGCTACAAATGCATGAAATCCGCAGTCTAGTGATTGCATTACCTGATTGTTGTGATTTGTGCAGCAGGACAAGGGATATGGCAATTATTATTAGTGCATAACTATGTGTTGACAAATGTGAACAGTGATTGTGAGTGTGGAAAAATTTCAAGGCATCTGTGTGAAATAAACATACGAATTATTTATCGATTCGAAAGTGAAAGTGAAATTCTGGATCGTCGACTTGACCGCGCATCCCTTAGGCCTTTTACCACCGGCTGTGCAGTTCGTCGACCTGGCCGTACGTCCCTTAGCTTTCGGTACTGTCGTATACCTGAAGACATCTGTGCAAGTTCGTCACCGAGTGACCCAGTGACACACATTTCGAAGCAGCAAATGGATTTACGGCTGAATAAGTGAGGTTTTAATACAATCAGTTTCTGCTTTTTCCCTCGTTCGGGTAAAGTTGCCGTAAGTCGGGTAAAGAGATCCACCCATATGAATTGACAAGTAAAGTTCTTCCGACCGACAAAAACTGTAAAGGGTAATGTTGTTCAGAATCATGGTCTTGACAACATATCCAAAGCTCATCCAAATCGGGGAAGATTCACATAATCTCGAGAAACTCTTGTTCGTTACGGCATCGCGGCGTTACGCCGCGCTCGTCTCCCGGCGCGCCGGGCTGAACGTGCCATCGCGCGTCTAGGGCGCGCTCTGATTGGTCCGTGTTTTTCGTTAATAACTCCTAAACAAAGCCCCGGCTGACATTGGTGCAAAGGAAAATGTTGCTTCAAATGACCTAAGGAACCTCCCATTTCCCGGAGTCGAAGGGGTCTTGGGACACCCTGTATATTTTGACAATTAAAAATTCTGCAAAAAATCTGACACATTTCGGATACCAAGCCACATATTAGGTATCATTTCCAGATTTTTCCGTTGCAAACTATGGTTGTAAAAACAGAAAAACACGAAAAAAATCGAAAAATGCAGATTTCATATAAAAGTAGGTCTCGTACCACTTCAGAATTAATTTAGCAATGAGATATTATTAAAAGTATTATGCTCAATTTTTTTCAGATTTTTGTGAGTGGTGCAACAATGTTGGAAAAAAATAAAAACCATTTTTTTGGCGTTTTTCCTAAGTTACGTAGCCGAAAAAAGTGGTTTTTATTTTTTTCAACATTGTTTTCAACATTGCTGAATTAATTCCGAACTGTGTTTTTCATTTTTTACAACCATAGTGAAGTAGTTTACAAACATAGTTTGCAACGGAAAAATCTGGAAATGATACCTAATATGTGGCTTGGTATCCGAAATGTGTCAGATTTTTTGCAGAATTTTTAATTGTCAATATATAGGGAAAATGGGCCAAAAACTGGCATTTCAATTTTTCTCAATAACTACCCTTACAGATGAGATATGGGGCTGAAACTTGTCAGAGAGGGGTCTTTTTGGGTAGGCTATCGAATGGTTCAAGCTCGATAAAAATCCCGCCGGGTGTGAATTTCACCCTACTACAGTATTTTCGCGTTCGTTGCGAATAATGTAGTATTCGCTCGTTGCGACGTGCCTACCCACTCCACTGCCTGTCAACGCCGAGTCGGCCGAGTCGCTCCGCACGGCGGCGACGACTGTCCGCGCGTCTCTTTCTTTCCTATACGCTCTTCTTCGTTGCGTTCGAAACTTTCATCGTCGATTAAACCACTAAATATTGGCCAAATTATATCGTGTTTGGTATCATTTTAATCAGAAAAATGCCAGAAATGTGTTAGTGAAAGTCCCATAAAAGCCTAATAGAAAATGAACAATTCCATCACTGCCATTACTACATTGTAAGAACTCACGGGCCTTTAAATTGTGCCGGCGACGGCGACACGCTTCGGTCACCCGATCCGTATTTCATTCTGTCCTTCTCTATGTTCGGCTCCCTATTGAAGTCTCGCTCGGCGCGCTCGGCGTGTATCTGGACGCAGTCATAAATCACAAAACAGTTCAGTATTCGCTCGTTGCGAACTCAAACCCCCGGCAGTTTCGCAACGAACGAGAAAATACTGTATTTTCTTTTTCATAATTAGTGAACTTTGAGCGCGAATATCTCGGAAACTATGAGAGATAGCGAAAAACTCAATCCAATCAATCTTGTGGCACGTTTTGTCAGCTTTAATTTTGTATAGAATGTTCTCATCGCTAGGACGCACAGTTTCCGAGATATCCGCGCTCAAAGTTCACTAATTGTACTGTAGAGTTAGTGAACTTTGAGCGCGGATATCTCGGAAAATATGCGATATAGCGAAAAACTGAATCCAATCAATCTTGTGGCACATTTTGTCAGCATTAATTTCTTATATAATGGTCTTATCGCTAGGACGCATAGTTTCCTAGATAAAAGCGAAAACCGAAGGTGAGCACCCCGCTCACCTCCTAGGAGTGGGGATTTTTAGTATGTTTACCTCCTAACTAGTCTAAACACAGACCCAAAGTTAAAAATTGTGTTCCTTCCATTTCCCTCTACACCCCCCTTATGAGCATTCATTGACTGGACTAAATAAGTGTAAACTAAAGTAGTGTTTATTGTAAATGTTAGTACTAGGGTTGGGTGATTGGATTTATTAAGATTTGGGAAATTATGACAGCTATTACGAGAGTCATTACATTGTACAGGGTGTCCCAAAAATGTCGGAGCTTTTTCCGTAACGAAAACTTCTGCATCGGCTTTGTTAAGGAGTAATTAATGGAAAACACGGACCAATCAGAGTGCAGCTGTAGTGACCGGATTCCGGCTCGACGGTAGATCCCGCTGGACGTGACGATGTCGTTGGCCGAGTCCCTTCGCTGTAGTCGCGCTCTGATTGGTCCGGGGGTTTCGTTAATAACTTCTCAACGAAGCCGCAAAAAACATTTTCGTAAAGGTAAAAGTTATTTCAAATAGCCCAAGGAACCACCCTTTGCAAGGTTCTCCGGCATTTTTGGGACACCCTGTATGGTGAGGACAAGTTGTTAATAAAATGGATTGGAAGATAACATGATATCGTTATCATGAAGGTCATTTTCAACAATTTCCCAAATCGCAAAAGTAATTTCTATAGTACTGATAACTATTGTCGCGTATTTCTTAAATCTCAATTTCTGAGAAGTAAAGAAATAACTTTTCGCGGTTTTACTTCTGGTACCCTGATATATTGATCTAGGCAATGAATATACACGTGATTTTCAACAGATTCGTCACATATATACAATATATACAGGGTGTTTACCTACAGGCGGGAGAAAATTTAAGGGGTGGTTCTCGACGATAATATAATACGAAAATGAAGAATAAAAAAATTGCGATTTCGGCTTCGTTATTTAGTTATTAACAATTAAAAATCCGCCTAAAATGCTGCAACACTTCTAACAAAAGTATACGTTGCGTCCGTCAGACAGGCGCGCGACAGTCTCGTATCAAGTGACAAACGCATGCATACCTTGGTTCTCATTTGGGGCCCCAGCGAGGTGAAAATGTATAAAAAATCGGTGGACGACATTGAACCTACCTACTCGTTAAAATCCACAAGGGCATTTCTAATATCCGCCCTATGGAATTATCGAGTAGAAGGGGTCAATGCCCTTTCACTTTTAAATTCTTCTCACACATATGCACAAATCCTTATCCTGCACTATAATTGTTCATAACACCGTACTTAGTATACTGGAATAAACGCTCTAGTACTATTTACAATATCATACACACGCACTACGAGTTTACAGAGTCATACGATTTCTGCGAACGGAAATCTTCGACGCGTGCGAGAAGAATCGTCCGTACAAGCTAGTATCCGTATGCACACTGATTCAAGACAGCTAATGTGATCAATGCACACACATGAGATATTTCGCGGTCACAGACAGAATGAGAAAGAATCACGAAATTCGTGAAAACAGGATAGACAATGTATTGGTATAGCAACGCGCGATGTTATGGCGGTAGTTTGCTGTAGATCTTCATATGTTTTATCGATCGCATCGACCTCATCAGCTGTCTTGAATCAGTGTGCATACAGATGCTAGCTTGTACGGACGATTCTTCTCGCACGCGTCGAAGATTTCCGTTCGCAGAGATCACACGACCTCAAGATGTCCGTTCCGTCTGTGAGCGAGTCTCGCGACGTAAATCAAGTTCAATAAAGAGCGGTGTTTCAACATTAAAGGATTACCAGTTCTTCACATTCTCCTCATTCCCCTCAGTAAACTTGTACTCTCTGTAAACTCGTAGTGCGTGTGTATGATATTGTAAACAGTGCTAGAGCGTTTATTCCAGTATATTAGGTACTAAGTACGGTGTTATGAACAATTATAGAGCAGGATAAGGATTTGTGGATATTTGTGAGAAGAATTTAAAAGTGAAAGGGCATTGACCCCTTCTACTCGATAATTCCATAGGGCAGATATTAGAAATGCCCTTGTGGATTTTAACGAGTAGGTAGGTTCAATGTCGTCCACCGATTTTTTAAACATTTTCACCTCGCTGGGGCCCCAAATGAGAACCAAGGTATGCATGCGTTTGTCACTTGATACGAGACTGTCGCGCGCCTGTCTGACGTACGCAACGTATACTTTTATTAGAAGTGTTGCAGCATTTTAGGCGGATTTTTAATTGTTAATAACTAAATAACGAAGCCGAAGTCGCAATTTTTTTATTCTTCGTTTTCGTCTTATATTATCGTCGAGAACCACCCCTTAAATTTTCTCCCACCTGTAGGTAAACACCCTGTATATATGTGTATACAGGGTGTCCCAAAATTCGTGAAAATCCCGAAAGGGGGTGGTTCCTGAGACTATTTCAAGCGACATTTTCCTTTGCAAAAATGTTATCCGCGGCTTTGTTTAGGAGTTATTAACGAAAAACACGGACCAATCAGAGCGCGCCCTGGCCCGGCGCGCCAAGCCGCGCCGGCAAGCGAGTGTCGCGGTACGCCGTGACATCGCATCGTGACGGCGCGGCGGCCCAGGGCGCGCTCTGATTGGTCCGCGTTTTTCGTTAATAACTCCTAAACAAAGCCGCAGTTGACTTTGGTGCAAAGGAAAATGTCTCTTAGAATGGTCTCAGGAACCACCCCCTTTCGGGATTTTCACGAATTTTGGGACACCCTGTATAGAGGGATAATGTGATAGAAAGTATTGAAATCAGGGCAACGCACCTGGCGTCTGTTGGCTTGTATGTGACATCGTACTTCTCGACTTGTTCAACTTGACTGGTGCTCCAGGAAACGCGGACAGATGTCGGATTCAGGAACATCACAGTTATGTTTTCAGGAACGCCGGGAATGCCTGTCACCGAACCTGCAAAAACCAATCGCAAACACATTTCTCAGCAAATCAAGTATTCATTTACAACTGAAATGCGTACATCCCCGTTCAAAAGGACGAGAAGGGACCTAAAAGACTCCGGAACTATGTTTCCTTCTGGATTAGGTCTGGATTTTTAATACTCTTTATATCAAAATTAAAATATATAGTATAGCAGTAAATACACATCTTTTTATAAAAATATTCCGGTTATTTTTGGATCCCCCCTCATATCGAGACTTTTTTTGCACTGCTCAAAACAGTCTTTGAATTCGTTGGTTTTGATACCTTGCACGTTGCTCGTGTAAATCACACATTACATTAAGTTGTCCAGTAGATTTGGTCGAAAGAATGTAAGAAACAGTGTAACTTTGTCCTAAGAAGTTTTTTTGTACAACGAAAAGTAACGGAGATATTTAGGTGTTCTGTTTCTTCGGAATCACCCTGTATACAGGGTGCGGCGCAAATTAGTCCCCACGATTTTTCAGCCCCTTCGGATGGTCGGACAGAGAAATGTTTCTTACCAAAGTTAATCAGTATTTAACCGACAAGAAATTGCAATATTTTAAATTTTAAAAAAAATCGATTTTCAACAAAAAATCAAGGTCGCTGTCTTATCTTTTAATGGATATGGGTATTTTTAACTTCATAATATTGTAGGCGACGTCGAAAAGAATTCAACGACCTGCTATACAATGACTTTCAGGTGATCTTGAAACATAATATCGCCATGAATTAATTGCCAGAATATTTGAAACATTTCGACGGTACGTAATAGCAACGCCTCGCATTTAGAGGTAATTCCACAGATACAATTTATTTTGGTCCATAGATTACAAAGATAGGTTTTTATAAAAGTGGATAAACAACTAATTAAAAGAATTGCAACAAAACTTCCGGAATGCTATTTAAACAAACACCTGTATAAAAAATTTTCTAAGACAACTGAATCCTCCAATCGAAAATAAAAAAATACAAACACGGTCTTTATTGTGCTGCACCCTCTAGCTCCCGAGATGCTCAGAAAATAGGTTCTCTGCCCGCGACTGCGAGGGTTATTTTCACCCCTTAGATACGGATCATTCAGGGGAAAAAATACGTGTCAAATATGTGGGATCAGGTTACCTCTAACCAATATAACGTATGGACATTAGAAAAAGTCGGAGGTATTCATGGTTGATGTCAGAAGCTGATTAGCTATGAATGTCCAGATCACAGATTCGAGTCCCACTTGTGTTAGATTCCCTCTTTTTATGTAAAGATTATAAATATTCTTCCACAAACCACATCGTACATTTTCATAAAATTGAACGCGTTACATTTGAGTGATGTCCCTTGTCAGTAAATCGCGTGCAAAATTTCAGCAAAAATTGATCGATTGAAAGATCAATCATGGATCTTGACGTTAATGTATGGAATAAAGTGTCAAAACTAATTTATGAGATTTACACTTCTGAAGTATAGTATCGTAACTAATGTATAGTGTCGTAACTAATGTATAGTGTCGTAACTAATGTTTCAGATTTTTGTTCTTTGAGGGCTAATTGTAAGGTATGAAAATTATTAACTTTCCCGTCACTGAACGAGCAACAACTTAATATTTTGTTCATAATTTATTAAAATATACGACAGTTTTGCTTACTGTTGTCGCTTTAGCATACAAAATTAGTTCAAGCAGAAAGAGTATTTTGTGAACTTGTAGAAAAGGGTCATCTCCTCTATTTCAATGAGCTTTAGAAGTGTTGTCACGGTCATCATTCTGAAGAAAACTTGTCTTAAATTTTTGGTGGTCGGGTTTAGTTTACCACAGATATGTATTCGCAAAAAAACTTTACATGTGTAACGTCCGAGGTCGGGCGTTGTTAGGATATTGGGAAGGATTCGATTTCGCGTTTTCGACTTCTCGTTCGCGACTCGCGGTGACGTGGGAGCGTACCACGCAGATCCGGTCCGAGTGAGATTTTAATTGGATTCTATGATTCGATCGTAGAGGTTTTGAATCGGGATTTAGGAATTCTCGGACGGCTAGACCAAGTCCGCCTGACCGTGAATGAGGAGGGTGCCCGAACGGCTAGACCAAGTCCGCCTGATTCGGGGTTGGATCGTTGGCTCGAACGGCTGGACCAAGTCCGCCTAATTCGAGGGAGGAAACGATGTCGGGCCCGGTACGCGATTCTCACTCTCACTCGTGACACTATTCTCGTCGCACACGCACACGCCACTTCGATGAATAAAACGTTGTATGAACCGCACGTGAATCGTAGAGGAGAATTTTGATGAAAGGAAGCGTTCTCTCAGACCACGGGTATTAACTATAAATAATTTATAGCGTCCCGATTTGTTCATCAATGAGAACTGTTCTGTAGGTACTGGATCATTGTAAACGTAAATTAGAAATACTACGTGGATATTGAATAATTATTCGGTACTGTATTGATGAGACTGTTCTCGACTGACTAATTTCAATTAGCTGTTCTCGATTAAATAATCTCGACCGACTGACTGACTGAAGATTTTGAATACTGTCGAAATACTAATGATTTTAATGCCGCTCTGCTCTCCGATCCTGGCTTTTATAGGCCTGTTGCCAGGTGGATTTGTGGTGGGGAGACAATAGAAGGAATTTCATGGTTGAGAGAGCAGGCAGTGGATCAGTGGGGGAAACAATAGAATCGTATGCTTGAGTGAGTAGGCCTTGAAATTGTTATTCCCAAAATCACTGGGGCTTGACGAGATCACATTCCAAAGTGATGACGTCAGATGAAAGTCTTCTCAGACATTAATATTAATTAATTATATATTTGCTTGTGACGCAAATATAAGGAGTAAGTTCGGTAACGGACGTTAGGACGTTACACTTGTGAATCCATGGGGTCGATGTGCTACCCCTAATCTCCGCTTTCAAAGACCTTGAAATATGTTGACAAAGTCATCATTCTGAATATTTCCCTGTACAGTTCTTGGCGATCAGATTTGATTTACGAGATATTATTGTAGCTAAACACTTTACTTGTAAATCCATTTGGCGATGTGTGTGCTACCTCCTCTCCGATTTCAATCATCTTAAAATAGCGGTTTCCAACCGGGAAGGCGTGGGCTATTTCCAGGGGAGGCACCAAAATTTTTAATGAGAAATTAATTGTCATATCATAATATCTACAAATAAATAAACTTCATATCGTAACGTAACAGTACAAATTCAGTGAAGTAATGTTTATTTTTATTTTTCTTACATTTTTATACATTCATTTAAGCCCTACTAAAAAATTATCCGGAGGTGAAGATATTAAAAATGACGCGTTTGCAAACGCTCCGTTTCTGTTCAGCGAATTGTATGCAAAACAGTTGCGACAAATTCCGCTTGCTGATAATAATACAGTCGGAAGAAGAATCAATGATATATCTGAAGATATTTGCGATCAATTAGTTTCTCGGCTGCGTACTTCGAAATTCTCCATGCAAGTAGATGAGGCCACTGATATAGCTAAAGATGCCCATTTAATTGCATACGTTCGATATGTTGCGAAAAATAATATATTAGAAGATATATTATTTTGCAAACCTATTCCTGGAAAGACCACATCCATTCATATGTTTAATATAATAGACAGTTTTTTTTTACGAAAACGACATAGCGTGGAATAATTGCATTGGATTGTGCGTCGACGGAGCTCGCTCAATGTCCGGACACAAAGCAGGTCTTCAAGCATTGGTCAAAAAGAAAGCACCACATGCTATCTGGACGCACTGTATGCTTCACAGAGCAGCTATAGTGTCAAAACATATGAGCGAGGAACTAAACAACACTTGTACGAAAGTTATAAAAATTATAAACTACATTGAGGACAGTCCTTTGAGAGCTAGGCTGTTTGCAAAGCTGTGTGTTGATATGGGAGCTAATTATACCTCACTTCTGTATTATTGCGAAGTTCGCTGGCTATCTCGTGCAAAAGTGCTTCAAAGGGTGTTTCAGCTCAAAGAAGAAATAGCAACCTTTCTCGAAGGAAACCACCATGAAGAGGCACATTTGTGGACGAACGATAATTTTATTGTTAAACTTGCCTATTCGATTGAAATTTTTGGAAAATTGAGCGGTTTAAATAAATCGATGCAGGGATCACAAATGCATCCCCTTGTTCAAAAAAACAAAGTAAAAGCTTTCATTAAAAAGCTGGAGTTATGGAAATCAAATTTACAAAAGAATGAGTTGGATATGTTTTCACTTTCAAAAGATTTCTGGAACAGCCAATATTGAAGCGAACAAAAATCTTTTTATCGAACACTTGGATGGTTCAGTGCTGCATTTTTCAAATTATTTCAAAGTGTCAGAATGTTAAAGCCGTTGTGGAATAAATGAATTCACGCACTTTTAGCACACACTATATGAATTTTATTTCGATAAATGTTTAATAAACTATGTCGTACATTGCCGCGACCGCGTGCGCGAGACTCGCATGGAACACACACCTAGAACAGTAGAACGCCGGCAGGTGTCGCTGCCTCGATCAATCATACATCGATGTATTTCCTAACACCCTCTCTATCGATGTAGGACTTGTTTTCGCGGTAAATTGCACGCATACTATTCTAATTTTAACATTTTTACCGCTCTGTCGTGTTTTATCTTTGGTAGTGCTTTGGTAAATATGTCCGCAAGCATTGACTCGGTTCTTACATAAGTAATTTTAATTTCGCCTTTCTCCACTAATTGTCGCGTATAGTGGTATTTTATATCGATATGTTTGCTTCTTTTGTGAAAAACAGCATTTTTAGCGAGCTCAATCGCGCTTTGATTATCACAGAATACGCATACGGGATTTTCTATAATATTATCACAACGCATATGACTCAATAGTCTTTTTATATACACGACTTCTTTTGACACTTGTGCGAGGGCAACATATTCCGCTTCCATTGTTGACAATGCGGTCGTATGTTGTTTCTGCAACTTCCAGCTGATTGCTCCTCCGGCCAGTGTCAGTACACTCCCAGAATATGATCGTCGATCTTCTGTATCTCCGCCCCAATCCGAATCTGAATAGGCGTTTAGTTTGGACCCCGTTTTCTCATATATTATACCATGATCCATTGTTCCTTTAAGGTATCGTAAAACCCTTTTCGCTAATGCCCAGTGACCTTCACCTGGATCGGAACAAAATCTGCTTAATACGTTTGCAGCGTATATTATATCCGGTCTCGTTGCGTTTGCCAGGTAGACCAAACTACCTACGAGCTCTCTATATGGACAATTTTTCATTTGCTGTCTTTCCTCTTCATTCTTCGGTCCTAATTCTTTCGTGACTTTTGTGTTAGATTCGATCGGTGTGGATACCGTTTTCGCTAGAGTCATATTAAATTTTTCCAATATTTCTTGCACATATTTTTGTTGAGACAATTTGATACTGCCTGTTTTTCCCTCTCTTTCGACACGTATCCCCAAAACGTCGGTAATTTGTCCCAGGTCTTGAATTTCGAATTCTGACTGCAACTTTTGTTTCACGATATTTAATTCGTTTATATCCTTTGAGGCTATCACCATATCGTCCACATATACAGTCATTATGACTCGTTCTTCGTGCTTGCCGAACGTGTACAAACATGGGTCAGCGTCGTTTCTGTACCCTCCTTGCTGTGTCACGTACTCGTCTAGCCGTCTGTACCATTCGCGCCCTGATTGTTTTAAACCGTATATCGGTTTATGCAATCTACAGACTTTTTCGCTATTTTCTTCGTTGAACAATGCTGGTTGCTCCATGTAAATTTCGTCGTACAGATTTCCTTGCACATATGCCGATATTACATCCATGTGATGTACATGCATTTCTTCTTCAACCGCTACCGCGAGAATCGTTCGTATGATTTCGTTGCGTGAAACAGGAGCAAATATCTCTTCATAGTCGATTCCCGCCTTTTGGGTATGACCTCTTGCAACTAAACGTGCTTTATATTTTTCTATTTCTCCTTTTCCGTTTCTTTTTATTTTAAAAACCCATCTGTTGGATAATACTTTTTTATTTTCTGGTCGGGGGACCAACGACCACGTTCCATTTCTTCGTAATGCTTCCATTTCTCTTTCCATTGCTTCCAGTCATAATTTTGTATCGTTACGTCCGAATACTTCGTCTATAGATGTTGGTTCGTTTGGAATTTCCCTGTCGCCATTTGTTTCGTCTTCGATGGTGTTACTTTGGATTGCGTAAATTTTTCTCGGTCGTCCCACGCTTCCTGTTCGAAGAATTCTTGGTCTGCCGCGACCACGTTTATTTTCATTGTTCTCTTTTTGATGTATTTTGCTTTTTTTCGTGTCTTCATCTTTTTGGTTTTCGTTCTCTTCCTTTTCGTTTTTGTTTACTTCCTCGGTTTCATCTTCTTCTGGATGGAAATCTGGAAAGTAAGCCTTTACATTTTCGCAGTCGAAATTTTCGAAAAATTTAACGTCTCTCGCTTTAATAACTTTCCTCGTGTTTCGGAGCCATAGACGATAGGCTTTTGATTCCTGCGAATAACCAACGAGAACATATTCTTGACCTTTCGGATCAAGTTTCTTTAGACCTGTGGTTTTATTCAACGCAATTGCTCTACTCCCTATAGTTCGCAGAAAACCTATATAAGGTTTTTTTTAAACCACGCTTCGTACGGAGTTTTGTTTTCTAGCGATTTTGTTGGGCATCTATTTCGTATGAACGCAGCTGTGTTGATTGCCTCCGCCCACAATGACTTTGGCAAATTTGCTTGAAGCATGATACATCACGCCATCTCTACTAACGTTCGATTTGCGCGCTCAGCAACGCCGTTTTGCTGAGGCGTATACGCGACGGTAAGTTGCCTAGCAATGCCCTCGTCTTCCAAGAATCTAGAAAAATCTGCTGAAATGTATTCTTTCGCATTATCCGTTCTTAATTTTTTTAATACGCACCCGGTTTCTTTTTCTACGCGCTTTTTGAAATTTTTAAATGCTGTTAGTACGTCCGATCGTTGACGCAATATTACTACTTCGGTATAGCGCGAATAGTCGTCGATGAACGTTACAAAATATTTCGCGCCGCCGAGGGATTCTGTGTCCATCGGACCGCAAATGTCCGAGTGAATGAGGCCGAGTGTCTCTTTTTCGCGACTTTCAGAACTTTTGTATGGCAATTGTTTGATTTTCGCTTTCGCACACACTATACATTCGTCATACACACTTTTACACTTTAAATTCATACCCGCTACCATATTGTTCGTATAGAGTTTTTTTAAGTCATTGAAATTTAGGTGACCTAATCGTTCGTGCCACCTTCCGCCGTTTTCACTGTTGTTTACATTCGTTTGAAAAGCACGATTTTCTACAACGTCTATTATGTACAAGTCGCCTCTTTTCTCCGCTATCATCGCTGTAGACCCGTTTCTGCGTTTAACTATTGCACGGTTATTGTCAAAAATCACTTTAAAACCGTTTTTAGTGATTTGCGCGACTGATATTAAATTATATCTGAGTTCCGGAACAAATATCGCGTTCATTAGTTTTATCCTATTTGTATTTTGTTCACTTAGTTTTACATTCAATTCGATTTCACCGACGCCATGTGATTTTATGCCTTGATCGGAGGCTGTGAATACGTTCGATTGTTCAGTTTCATTTATTATGCGGAACTTTCGTTTTTCATTCGTCATATGACATGTAGCTGCACTATCTAAACACCATACGTTGGATCGTTTTAATTCTACTTTACACGCTACAGCTGTCATCGCGTCGTTTGATTTCTCATTTTCGCGTCTTTTTCGTATGTAACAATCTTTTCCGCGATGCCCGATTTTTCCGCACTCATAACACTTTCCACTAAAACTTGCACTCGATTGCGGTCTTTGGGTAGTATTCTTGAAATTATTTGTTTTCGGTTTTGCATACTTCGCTGTCTTCGTATATAGTGCTTCGCTGCTGACGTCTCTTCTCTTTTCTTTGTCCGGTCTGCCATCTCTTTCCTTTTGTCGCGCTTCTTCCTCGATCAACTTTGTTTTGAGGTTATTCACATTTGGAATTTCGTCGCGTGACTCGATTGCCACTGTAAAATTCTCGTATTCTTCCGGCAATGATCCCAGCATCATAATTGATAGCAAATCTTCCGGAATATTTATGCCAGCCTCTGCCAATTGCTCGGCTTTTGATGTGAATTCGTTTAAATAAGCGGCCATCGTTGTCTCAGAATCTTTTTTCATTCTAAACAATTGTTTGTATAGTGTTGCTTTTCGAACCGGTCCTTTCGATTCGTATATTCTCTCTAATTCTCTCCACGCCGCGTGCGATGTTTCGGCCCTCTTTATGTGGTTTAGTTGACCACGTGTCATACTTAGCATTATCATTGCTAATGCCTTCTGATCTTTCTTGTTCCATGCGGCTTGGTTTTCTGCCGTTTTGGCTTCGGTGCCGTTTGCATATGACCATAGCTCATTACAGATGAGTACGCTTCTCATCTGGAGCTTCCATGACTCGTAATTTTCATCGTTTAATTTATCGATGTTTTGTGCGCCGTGTAGTGCTGCCATTTTTCCTTTATCGAAGACCACGTTTTTCTTTTTAGGTTATACCGCGTGAATTTTTCCCGTTCTTCGTTTATGCGCAACCTGGGCCCATAACCTGTCAGAATGTTAAAGCCGTTGTGGAATAAATGAATTCACGCACTTTTAGCACACACTATATGAATTGTATTTCGATAAATGTTTAATAAACTATGTCGTACATTGCCGCGACCGCGTGCGCGAGACTCGCATGGAACACACACCTAGAACAGTAGAACGCCGGCAGGTGTCGCTGCCTCGATCAATCATACATCGATGTATTTCCTAACACAAAGACCTTGATTTCTCAAAGGTTTTGTGGATACAGAATCCATTTATCGACAATCAAGAAGACGAATTTGAGCTGACAACCATCGAAAAGGAAAAATTGATAGAATTATCATGCGACAGCTCACTGAAACAAAAGTTTCAAAATGAAACCATAATTCAATTTTGGGTGAATCTTGCAAAGCGATGCATATGCTTCTACCGTTTGTAACGTCTTATTTATTGCGAAACGAGCTTTTCGGCACTGGCTGTAATGAAAACCAAATATCGAACCAGGGTAATAGTCGAAAAAGAGTTACGAGTGGTACTCTTCACATTGCGTCCAAGATTTGATAAACTTTGTGCCAATAAACAACAACGCTCGCATTAATTCTGTTAATTGTAGTTTTCAGTATTTTTCTGTAATAAAGTTATTATTATACAAAACGTGTCTATACTATTATATCGATTAAAAGATAGGCAGGCGCGGAAAAATTTTTTTTTTAGGAAGGCAGTAGAATAAAGGTTGGAAACCGCTGCCTTAAAATTTATTGTCGTGGTCACTATTCTTAACAACATTTCGCTAGGTTTAGGAACCTTTTTTTACTCTTATTTAAAGGGAAATGTGATTCAGAATGGTGACCTTGACAACATATTTCAAGCTCATTGAATTGGAGGAGAACCCTTTTTCTACAAGTTTATCGACAATTTAGCTACTAAGGAATTTCAAGGAAGTTGAAATGACTATAAAAGTATAACGATGTTTTTTGTTGAGTTCATGGACCTAACTGAAATATTAAGATGACTAGTTGAATAATCAATGAACGAATATTATTATTTTTAAAAGATTATCAAAATATGAAGATTGAATTATTAAAAAATCCAATATAATAAAGTAGATTAATTTTTAATGCATTCTGCAATCAAGTAATTCGGAAATCAGTTAGGATAACGAAACAGATTGACTAAATATTTATTAGAAAGTAACACTGATAGAAACGATGTTATTGGATCGGATTCGTTCACTTTCAGCTCATTGTTTCTACGAGAACTTCGCCAATTTGTATAATTAAATTTTTATCACATTATTTTGCAAGGCTTAGATTTTGAAAACGAACTCGACTGAATCTAAGGGAAGAGTTTTATTTCAATATTTGTAATATAGTTGGTAAAGGTTCCGCAACGCCTATCAGTTTTTCTACGAAGAATAATATGGTTCCAAAAGGATCAGTTTCCAGCAGTGCGCGAAGGCGTTCATCATTGACGAGAATAAATGGTCTTCCTCAGAATTTATCCTTTAAATTCGCCTCTCAAGAATAGAAGTTTTCAAGCTGCTTTTCTAACAATATTATCGTTCAAAACACATATGATACGAATTCGAAACAAAATATTGCCGCGGTCGACGCCTTTGTATAAAATTGTTGCTACAATTACATTTGTCCACCAATAAAAACAAAGTCTAGACAATTTTCAATTTTTTCTAGACGAATTTTAAGAAAGTTGAATAAAGTACAATCTTATTTGCAGTGGTAGTAGCCTTCGCAGATCTCAAAAAAAAGTAAAATTTGTACTAAACCCTGTCGAATTTTATATTCCACCCTTCTTTGGGAAATTTGAGAAGCCATAAATGCATAAATATCCGCAGTCTATTAGTCACTATTAACTGATATCAATTGAATCAGACCTGGGCAAATTTTCATATCGTGTTTCTCAACTCAACACTGTTATTTGAAAATAAAAGTAATATCGATTTATTTGAGATAATTGCAATTTTAGTTAAACTTCATCTTAGGGACTCAGAAATTTTTAACTTTTCTAAAATAATCCTATAGATTTTGACGAGAAAATACCGTAAATTCAAGTTTTAATGTTAGGAATTTACTGGTACAAAAGTTATAGGTGTTTAAAGTTGAGCGATTTTCAATCTTCTCCTCTCTTGCGTCCTCGCGAAGACTGTCCATTCTTTCCATTTGTCTCGTCCTTTCCGAGTGTTTGAAAATTCGGCGAACACGCGTGCTATTGAATAGGAATCGTCTGACGCGTCTGTTCATAACCGACTCATTCTACTTCTTACTAACGCTAGTACGTGAACCTGACGGACTTTTTAAAGTCAATTTTCTCGGAAACGACGCGTCAAATGGAAAAAATGTTTTCTATATTTTTGACTTATTTTCTCATGTCGAATCATCCCATAAAAATGTTTACGAAACTTTAATGTTGCTTTTTAACCTATATAAGTTCCTGTAAAATATTAATCCTATGAGACTTTTGTTCGTCGCGACAAAGACTATAGCGAGTAATAAAAAACAATTTCGACCTTGAAAAAAGGGTCAAGGTTAATTCTGCGGTCCATATTTTTTAACAAATCTTCACCTATTTAGAGGTGCAGAATCTAATATAACTCTATATTGTAAACAACTTTCCTTACAAGTTCTTTTCTAAGCTTAATAAAAAAATACTCTGAGTACATATTTTGCATTGTCAACTAAGTCCAAAGGAACAAATGCTAACAAAGGTGTTGACAAAATGGATAAACTGACATTTGGGACGTTAACAATGCATTATTGCGGTAGCGTAGTGGATAGCTTACCGACGAAATTAGCTCCTTGAAGGAATAGTATAGTGGCCCAAAGGACCATGCCGCCAAAATGGCGGGCCAAAGATGGACCGCGTATCGTTCCACACACGTGCTTGTTGCCACTTCTGGTTTCTCCGTGAGATGTGCGCTGTGGTGACTCGTGTGCGACTTGGATGTAATCCGTGCATGCACCTTTCTTAATGTTGGGGCTCATCTAGCCTCCTTTACTGTTATGCATTCTTTTCCTTTCATTACGCCATAACCACTGTAACAAAAAACAAAAACATCGATGATAACGTTGGATACACACTAGGGTGGACCTTATTTTTCGACTTTCGAATTTTTTTCGGGACACCCCCTAGAATTGTGACACTTTACGCAAAAATAATGTGTGCAAAATTTGAAATCGATCGGATAATGGGAAGTGCTGCCGCATCGACTTTGAAAATTTTTTAATTTTGTAACTCGACTTTCTCCACTGTAGTATATCATTAGTATATATTTTTATACAGGGTGAGTCACCAAACGTTACCACCTCAAATATCTTTGTTGTTTCTAAAGATACGTAAAGTATGGTAAGGACAAAGTTGAATGGTACAATGGGGCTGACACGATGCAAAAAAAAATTTTGTTTTTATGTCATTTTTTCAGAGATATGAAGGTGACCTTCATTTTTTTAAATGGAATGAGGTATTTTTTAATACATCAATCGATGCAGCTGGACATTCGTTATAATGAAGTACTAACCTATGTATGTCGAAAAGTTATTAGTTCAGGAGATATTTCAATTTAAATAACTCTAAAATACCATTACTGTCGTACTACGACGTCAGTGTTTACTTACTTATGTAACGTCTTATCACGACAGTAATGGTGTTTTAGAGTTATTTAAATTGAAATATCTCCTGAACTAATAACTTTTCGACATACATAGGTTAGTACTTTATTATAACGAATGTCCAGCTGCATCGATTGATGTATTAAAAAATACCTCATTCCATTTAAAAAAATGAAGGTCACCTTCATATCTCTGAAAAAATGACATAAAAACAAAATTTTTTTTTTGCATCGTGTCAGCCCCATTGTACCATTCAACTTTGTCCTTACCATATTTTACGTATCTTTAGGAACAACAAAGATATTTGAGGTGGTAACGTTTGGTGACTCACCCTGTATATCGTTGAATTTGTGTCTTTTTACGCACTATAATAATGTAGAAACAAAATGTAGCATTAATTTAAATACAAAATTCGTGACCTTGAAATCTTAAAAATTGACTTTCCAAAAAAAATTCTTTTTTTGCATTATATTTAATTTAATAAACAATACAACTTTTGTCTAACAAATTTTTTTATATTTTTATAAATATACATTATACATATAATACACTACATTATACATAAAATAATTTATTTATCTCGTAATGACTTTTTTGATACATCTGGATATTGTTTCCTATTTTCGGAAATAATTTATAAAATATAATGTTTCTCTCCTCTTCATTTTTTGATAATAACTGATTATAGTCTTGAATAAGCTTAATACCGCGCTCAGCAGTGTCATTAACAACTTTTAAGTTTTGTACAATGTTTAGTCCAAATTTGAAATCCTCGTCATCTTCCCATGAATCGGGGTTTTTTTTAAAATTCTATAGGAATTGAAAATCTTTCAAAAAATCGTAGTGTTTTGTGGGAAATAAAATGTTCAATTCCTTTACCAGCATAGTTTTTTAAGTCTTCACGAGTTATTTCATATTTCTTACATGATTCGTCGGTTTTAATGTTAACAGATTCGTCGACTTCAGTGGTAAGTGCCTCCAGCATTCGTAAATTTGTATTCTTCTCCACGGTTTTGTATACACACAATATTGTATACCGTTCTACTGACAAAAAAATAAGTTCTATGGCATTAAAAAAATTTTGTAACCATTTATGGTATTTATCAACAGAAGTGGTAGCCTTAGCATTTTTTGATAAAAACGTGGAGAAGAATTGTAAATCCTACTTCTCCTGCAATTCCCTCCGAACGCTCGGGGAGAGATAATTTCTTTGGTGGTGTTACGAGCCAGGGCTGCGAGCAACAGGAGTAGCCAGCGAAGGGTTGTTACCCTGTGAATGTGGTCTCAATTTGTTAGCTAAGCTATGCGGATGAACCCAATGCGAAATGTGGGAGCCGTTAGGATTATAGTGTATTCGGTGCGGTGTTTAGTAAATAACGAGACAGGTAATCTGTATTGTAACGGTGCTCGCTGCCTTGCGACTTCGTGGTTACGTTGCTCGAGGACACGGTGATCGTGGACACAGTGTTTCTGGATGCGGTGCGCGGTGCTCCCGGATACGATGCTCGCGGACACGGTGCTTCTGGACGCGGTGATCCGAGCTCGAGGATACGGTGCTTCTGGTCGCGGTGCGCGGTGCTCGCGGACACAGTGTCCGTGTCTAAGGTGTTTACGGATACGGTGCTGCTGGACGCGGTGCGCGATGCTCGAGGATACAGTGCCCGTGGATACGGTGTAGCCGGACGCGGTCGTAATTATCGCGACGACGAACTCGGTGGTGTTACCTGGACCTGTAGGATACTGATGACGGGAGGTCGGTAAACGGAAGGAGTTCTATAACGTGGCTATCGCCGTGATCGCCCTACCTAGGCCGGGTTTTAGCGGATCATCGATGTCGGTGACGCACCGGCCATCAAGTTTCCTCCGGATAGTTCTTCGGTGAATTCGAAAAGGTGACGCACCTAGTCTTCCTCAATCGACCTCGTAGACGGCTCGTCTCACGAGGGTGTAGGTGACGCACCATACATTTAGAACTTCCAAGGTAGTTCTTCGGTAAAGTCGAAAGGTGACGCACCACTTCTTATTCAGCCGATTTCGTAGACGACTCGTCTCACGAAATTGCCGGTGACGCACCGGAACGCTTCCTCGGTGGAACACGGTTCGCACCGACGGGAATCAGGATCCCGACGACGCGCCGAGGGGTTCGCACGGCAAACGGGCTCGTAGTCGGAGTCGGGAAAAGATCGAAGATCAGTGTACCGGAATTATACTCACAGAGCAGGATTTCTGGTAAGATGTTGTCCTAGATATCTCTAGGCGGACTCAGGTGATTTTGATGTGATCGTGGCGGCTTTTATAGGAGTTGCTTGGTGGTAAGTAGGGATTGCAATACCGGACTAAAAATACAATACCGGTATTCGGTATTTTTTTAAACGTTGTACCGCTATACCGGTATTAATATCGGTATTAGGAATTTTCATGAAGGTACAAAAACATAGTTGTTTAATAGAAAAAAACATTAACTAATTTATTGACTTCATACTTTTGAAATGTGATTGTAAAAAACATAATGCATCTATTGAACTGTCATTAAGCCTTGAACGTATTTTTCTGCACAAATTACATGCAGTTGAAAATGCTCTTTCCGCATCCACGCTGATTGGTGGTACTGTTAATAATGAGCGATATACTTTCTCTAAATATTTGCCTCGATGTCCTTCATCTTCTAACAACTCGGTCTCTCGTCTGACGGTTTTGGATAAATCTATTCTTTGCTAATTGTAATTTCTTCTCGGGAAACAATTCTTTTTCGATATTAACATCAACATCATCTTCAACGAATTTTTCTTGATAGGTTTGTGTTTGGTTTTCATAAATGTTTTTGTGGAAATTGACGACGAACTTAATTAAATTTGACCTCGTTAGCTTCTTTTCTTCCTTTCCGTTTTCTTTTTTAAAGCCGTTATAATTATGTAAATACCTTAAAATATTTTCTAGTTCACTATGCCCTTCCTGTATACGAATTTTCAATGCTCTGTATAATTCCTCGGACAGTGGCGTGTCCTGATCTTTAAGTGATTGCAACATATTATAAAATTTATTGCTGCATTCGCTGTTAAGAAGTTGGAATCCTTCCGACATAATGCTTCCACAGCCAGGTTTATTGGAAGCAGAGCTGATACAGTTTTTGATATTAAATCGAATTCACTATCGGAAAAATTAATTTGTAAATTTGAGTCAATTAATGCTTTCTGAATTGGATTTTTTAATTTCAAAAATCGTTCCATCATTAATAACAAACTATTCTAGCGTGTTTTAGAATCTAATATTAGCATAAGTTCTTTTTTTATTTCAGTAAGTATATATCTTTTTGTAAAACGGCATTTTTAGTAGGGGAACGTTTAAATATTTTAACAACTTTTCGAATTTTCTTAATTATAGGAAGTAAGTTAATATTTCGTCCTCGTTACTATTATCTTCGTCATATTCAAATGAGGTACTTTCAACAATTGTATTATTTATTATTTTCTTCAGTGTCACTCTCTTCGAAATCAGAATCAGAAGTTTCTAAATCCAGATTTCAGCGGCGAACGTATTTCAAATAAGAGTAGATGCCCCAAAAAAATATTTATTATTTATAGCTGAGTTCCGTTTCCGGTTACATGGAGAAAGCGTGCGACAGTGAGAGTAGAAGATAAAAAGGTGTTAATAGAGAGTGAAATTGAAGAAAAGGTGGAGTGAGCGAGTTCGGTAGGTGGAGGAAAAAAAGACGACCAGCTGGAAGCAAAAAGGGAAGTACCCAAGGTGAAAGGAGTCCTGAGAAAAGGACTAAGAGAAGAAAGTGAGGCTAGGAGCAGAATAGAAAGAGGAGCAGAGGAAACAGAAGCTGAGTAGAGAGCGCCATCGTGTAGGAAAAGAAGGTAGCGAAGAGAGAGAAGAAAGGAAGGCAGGCAAAGAAGGTAGAAAGTAGATAAGAAAGCGAAATGAACAAAAGGAAAGAGAAGAACAGGATAAAGAAGTGCCAAGAAAGTTAATGAAGATAAGAGAGAAGGAAAGGACAAGAAGTAACAGTTTATCGAAAGTGGAAGGCTTGGGAAAGTGGCTAGATAAGAATAGACAAGAGAGAGAGAGAGAGACGAAAAGGAAGAAAAGGAAAAAGATCCGTTCAGAAAAAGTAGAAAGACAGGAAGATCGCCGGAAAAAGAGAAGGGCGAAGGCAGACAAGAAAGGATAGAGGCACAAAGAAACATCAAAGAGACAATAAGGGAGAAGATAAAAGAGGCATTAAAAGGAACGGTAACTCTGATGAATGAAATGATAGAAAGATGTAAGGAGATGAAGGGAATGAAGAGAGAGATGAAAGAAATGAAAGAAGATTGGGAGAAAGGAAGGGAGAGTGACAGAAAAGCGTGGCGAGAGTTAGAAGAGAGAGTAAAAAAGATAGAGCTGGAAGGGAAAATAGAGGACGAAATAGATAAAAGGATAGAAGAGTTAGAAAAGAAGGGAACAAGGTGAAAGAGGAAACGGAGAAATGGAAAGAAAGGTGAAAGAGTGTTCCGTCGCACAGGAATAGAATTCGTAGGTTTCCTTCGGACAGGATTTATGATGCGAACGTGCCTAAATATCCTCCTCGAGGATTAAACAAACTAGGGTCATTCGGCGACCAGTCAAGGCATCTGTTTAACGTTCAGTTTTTATACACCCTCGAAATTACAACGTGTCATAAATTTAGTCCCGCCGAAGGACCGTCCGCGACCGTTACGCAGGGTGTCGAATTACCTGGAACCGTTGCGTCGTCGACCGAGTAAGATCTCGCCCCACTCCTTCTTCCGAGGGCCTCATTCACAGAGCCACGGGAAGGAGGTCCTAGAAGTCAAAGTGTGTACTAATTGGGAAATGCAACTTTCTGCAGGAACCAATCAGTGCATCTTATTTCATATTCGAGAACCCAACGAGCATCGCGCTAGGACTGGAAGACGAAGTCGCTCAGTTGAGTTTTACGCTCTAACGCCGTGACATTCTCCAGTCCTCGGGTAGACAAGTACAACGCACGAGCCGTTGTCTTGTCAATCGTTCATTACATGTGCAAAGTTAGCATCACGGTAGTTCGTCGTTCAGTGATCAGGACACCCGACAAACCGGGATCGCGTCGGTCGAAATCCCTCGCGAACCGGATCGAATCAGTCGAGATCCCTCGCGTGCGTTCGATCACAAACGCAAATCCTCATATCATCATCTACGCGCGTATAAGGCAGGACCTGCTAGATCAGCCTTACTGACGAGTCCACTAGCAGGTTCGGGACGAAACGCTTCCATTAACGTATTCATGCGATATCAAGTCAAGCGAATCAATTATTGTCTTTTGCGATCATTCTATCATTTGAACTAGCTGCCCAAGATTAACTTGGCGGGCAGAGATCCGGAACAGTCGCGAACCCACAGTTCCGCGACAAAACAAAGAGGTAGAGATGAAGTGGGAGAGAAAAGAAAGAGAGATAAGGAGAAGGAACGTAATAGTAAAGGGATTGGAGATGAAAGATGGAGGAGATGGGCAAGAAGACGTAAAAAGTTGTTAGAAGTGATAGGAGAAAAGTTCGAAATAGAAGAAGTAAAGAAAGGACGCAGAAAAGGAGTAGGAAAGGGAGAATGGGCAGTGGTAAAAATGGCGACAATAGAACAGAAAAGAAGAGTAATGATAGAAAAGAAGAAATTAGCAGGGAGACAAGAAAGGACAGAGGATGACCTCACGTGGGAAGAAAGAAATGGAGAAAGAGAGGGGAACATAGTAAAAATAGGATATATGAAGATATGGATAGAAGGAAAGATGTGGAAATGGGATGAAAGGGAGAAAATACTTAAAGACGGAGAGGGAAACGAATGGGGTGAGAAAGAGAAGGTGAAGGAGAAATAATGGGAAAAGAGAAAGAAGAGATAAAAATAGCAGAAGAGAAGAAGGAAAAAGGAGGAGAACGAGAAAAAATTAAAATTGGTTTTTGGAACATAGCAGGAATGATAGGAAAAGATGAAGGATTCTGGAAGGATCTAGAACGTTGGGACGTAATGGTGCTAGTGGAGACGTGGGTAGAAGAAAAGGGTTGGGAAAAGGTGGAAAGAAGATTACCACAAGGATACATATGGAAAAAGCAATGGGCAGTTAGGGATAGTATAATGGGGAGAGCGAAGGGGAGAATGTTGATAGGAATGAGAAAAGAAATTATGAGTGAAAAGAAGGGTTGGGAAAAATAAAAAGAAACAGAAGGAATAATAGAGGGAAGAATAATGATAGAAGATGAAGAATGGAAAATATTAGGGGGTGTATGTAAACAAAGATATTGATCAAAAAATGAAAGCATTGAAGGAATGGTGGGATATGGGAAGAGAAGAAAAAATAATAGTAGGAGGTGACTTCAATGCGAGAACAGGAGAAGAAGGAGGAGAAATAAGACAGGAAGAAGAGGAAAGGGAAGGCAGTCGAGGGACAAGAAAATAAATGGGGAAGGGAGGAAGCTAATAAGAACACTAGGAGAGATGGGATTGGAAATAATGAACGGAGGGACAAAAGGTGATGAAAGAGGAGAGTTCACATATATACGACAGAGGGGAAGAACAGTAATAGATTACGTGATAGGAGACGAAAGAACGAGGGAAGGAATAGAAAGTATGGTGGTAGAAGAAAGGGTAGAATCAGACCATCTGCCGATAGTGGTGACAATGAAGAAAGGATGGAAGGCAGAAAAAAGAGAGGAAAGAAAGAAGAAAAAGAAGAGCGGGCAAAAAGTAGATTGGGGGGGAGAGATAAAAGAAAAATTTAGAAGACGAACAGAGGAAATAGAAATAACAGGAGAAAGATTAGGAGAAATATAGAAAAGAAGATGAAGAAAATAATAGAAGACATAAGGAACGATAAAAACCAGAAAGAGAGGAAAAGGAGTGGATGGTGGGATAAAGACAGCAGGGAGGAAAAGTAGGATCTAAGAAAGATGTTAAGAAGATGGAAAGAAGGGAAAGAAGAGGGAGAGGAATATAGAAGAATGAAGAACAAATACAAAAAGTTATGTGAGGAGAAAAAAGAGCAGGGAAGAGAGAGGATATTACTTGAAGCAGGGAAAGCGAATGCAGAAGGAAAAGTATGGGATTTCCTAAGAAAAATAGGAGGGGGAAAAGGAAAAGGAGGAGTAACGAAGAGATGGGAATGGAAGAGATCAAAAGAGTAATAAGAAAAATGAAAATGGGGAAAGCAGCAGGGGAGGATGAGTTAGGAAATGAGGTATGGAAATATGGAGGAGAGAATGTAAGGAACGAGGTATGGAAAATATGTAATAGAGTATGGAAAGGAGAAGGATGGCCAGAAGAGTGGAAAACAGGTGTAGTAGTGCCTATAAAAAAGAAGGGAGATGGAAAAACAGTGGAATGTTATAGAGGAGTGACGCTACTAAACACCTTGTATAAAATATATACCATAATACTAGAGGAGAGGTTGGAAAGAGAGGTGAAAGAAAAGAATATGATACCGGAGAATCAGACGGGGTTCAGAAAAGAGAAAGGGACAATACAAAACATATATGTACAGAATTATATGAAGGCAGCGTTTGATAGCGTCAACAGAAGAAACCTGTGGAAAGCTCTAAAGGAAAGAGGGGTGAGCGAAGAAATTAGAGAAAGAATAGAAGAGGTATACAGAGAGACAACGCAATGGCGGGTAGGAAGAGGAGTAAGGCAAGGGTGCCCGCTAAGTGCGAAGCTATTCATATTGCTATTGGCGGATTTAGAAGAAAGGATGAGGAAAAGGGGGAAAGGTGGAGTAGAAATTAAAGGAAAAATGTTATACACACTGCAATACGCGGACGACCTTGTGCTGCTGGCAAAGGAAGAAAGTGGTATGAAGTTAACGATTGAAGAATTTAGGAATTATATAAGGGAGAGTGGACTAGAGGTGAACAGAGAAAAAACGAAGGTTATAAGGTTTGAAAGAAGAAGGCAAGAGAAAAAGACGTGGAGATGGGGAGATGGGACGGTTGAAGAGGTAGAGGAGATAAGATACCTAGGATACATCTTCAAGAAGAACGGAGGACAAGAAAGACAGATAGAAGAAAGAACAAGGAAGGGAGGAGGTGTAATGAGAAGTGCGTGGGGGATAGGCAAAAGATACTTTAAAGACAAGTACAAGAGAAGAGAATGGTTTTTCGATAAGCTGGTATGGCCAGTGATGGCATACGGGGTGGAGATATGAGGATGGGAGGAAAGAATGAAAGTAGAAGCGATGCACGAAAGGTATATTAGATGGGTGCTGGGACTAGAGTGGGTGACTCCAGGATATATGTGGTAAGGGAAGAAACGAAGAGAGAGAAGATGAGAGCGAGGGGTGCGAGGAGAGCGTGGAAATTCGAAGAAAGACTAAGAGGAAGAGGAAGAGTGAAATTATCCAATTGGGAGAAAGGAAGAAAAATATATATAGAAGAGAGAGGGAATAGAACAATGCTAGAGAAGGGAGATAGGGATAGGAGAGAAGAAGAGTGGGAAAGGATAGAAAGTAGAGAGAAGGAGCTAGAGAAAGAAGAGAATTGGAAAATGGCGAGGGAAACCAGATACAACAAATGGTTTAGAGAAATAAGAATGAATGGAGTGCCGGAATATCTAGCATAAGGAACGAAGGAAGAGAAATGGAGAAGAATAGCAAGATACAGGCTAGGGAATTAAATGAGAGGAGGGAGGTATTGAGAGGAAGAAGAGGAAAGAAGGTGCAGAAGATGCGGGCATGAAGAAGAGACATGGGAACATGAACTGGAAAGGTGCAGAGGAGGAGAAGGAATGGTTATAAGCATTCAAGAGAAAGTAAAAGAGATATTAGCAGAGGACGGGAGGGGAGAGAAGAGAAATCCAGGAAGGAAGATGCGGAGAGGAGAGCCGGAAGAAGGAACCAAGGAAATAAAAGGAAGAGTGTGTGGGTGCGTGTGCGTGCGTGCGTGCGAGAGAGAGAGAGAAAGAGAGAGCGAGCGCGCGGCAACTGTCTACTGGCCGACTGTCGCAACTCGCGTCTAGGTCGCGCTCTGATTGGTCCATGTTTTTCGTTAATAACTCCTAAACAAAGCCGCGGATAACATTTTTGCAAAGGAAAATGTCGCTTGAAATGGTCTCAGGAACCACCCCCCTTCGGGATTTTCACGAATTTTGGGACACCCTGTAGAGTGTAGGGTAGGGAGTGAATGGGTGAAGAAGAAAAGTAAGTGGAAGTAAAGTGGGGTTAAGGTTGGGAGTGAGCACGTGTTTAGGGGAATAGGTGGCGTAAAGGTAGAGATAAGTGACAGTAATAACATCTGGCGGGGAGAGTAGGAAGTAGATAGGACGCGCGAAAATTCAAAGTAGGAGAGGATCGAGAGAAGTAAAGGATAGGCGGGAAAAGACACAGGGGGGCAAGAAGATGGAGAGAGGAATAATTGGGGCAGGTAGAGTGGGGAGTGAAGAAACCGGGGGGAAAAGAGGAGGGAGACAGATGGAGGGGTGGGGGCTGAGTAGGGAGAGGAAAGGGAGCTATGGGAATATAGAAGATATGTTGGGTATGAGAAAAAGGAAGGAGAGAGGTATGGAAGAGGAGACAGGGGGAGGGGAGGAGGGAGAAATATTTAAAAAAGGAAAATTAACGGAAAGAACGCCAGAAAACTTGGGAATTGGGAAATGGGAGTTAGAAATAATGTTAAAGGAGATGAGAGGGGGAATGAGAAAAGATATTGGGGAGGATATAAAGAAACTGGGGAAGGAGATGGAGGAGGGGAGAGAAGAACTGGCAAGACAGCTGGATGAGATGAGAGATAGTTGGGATAGGGAAAGGGCGGAACTGCTGGGGAAGATAGAACTGCTAGAAAAGAAGGTAGAAGAGTTAGAATTAAAAGGGAATGAGAGAGAAGGGCCAGGGGGAAACGAGGAAGGGAGGAAAGAGATGGAGAGGAAAATGAGGGAACTAGTAATAAGAATAGACAAAAGGGAGAGGGAAGAAAGAAAAAATAATATTATAGTAAAGGGGGTAAAGGTGGAAGGAGGGGAGGAAAAAAGAGTGATAGAAGAGTTGTGGACGAGATTAGGGGTTAGGGAAAAAGTAGAAGAAATAAGAAGGGTGGGAAGGGAGGATAGGGAGGGAGAAGTATGTTACTGGTGAAAATGGTGGGAGTGGAGGGGAAGAGGAGAGTAATGATGGCGAAGAAGAAATTAAAAGGTAGACAGGAAAGAATAGAGGACGATATGACGTTAGAAGAAAGAAAGACAAGATGGAGAATAGAGAGGGAAGCGGATAGGGAGAGAAGGGAGGGTAAAAAAGTACAGATAGGGTACATGAGGATGTGGGTAAACAATAGAATGAGAAGATGGGATGAAATAGAAGAAAAATGGTTTGAGGAACGGGGAAACGAGTAAGGAGGGTTACAAAACAGGGAGGAGAAGCGGAAGAATATGTAGATAGAAAAGTAGAAGGAAAGATAGGAGAGAATAGGAAATTATACAAGGTAGCGTTTTGGAATGTGGCGGGTGTAAAAAATAAAGATAGGGAGTTCTGGGAGGGAATCAAGGAGTGGGATGTAGTTATAATGAGTGAAAGGGTATATTTGGGAAGTGCAATATGCAGTGAGGCGAGGGAAGAAAGGAAGAGCGACGGGGGGGATGATGGTGGGAGTAAGGGAAAGTATTAGAATGGAGAAAGATGAGAAGGAGGGGCGGGGGAAGAGGGAATAGCAGCGCGGAAAATATGGTTAGGCAAGGATGAGTGGAAAATAGTAGGAGTATATGTGAATAAGGACTTGGAGAGGACGATTGAAAGCCTGAGGGAGTGGATGGAGGAAAAGGAAAGAGGGGTGAGGGTCATAGTTGGTGGAGATTTCAACGCGAGGACGGGTACACAAGGGGGGAGAATACAAGAAGAGGGGGAAAGTGAAGAAGAGGTTAGAAGATCGAAGGATAAGAAAGTATTATAAATAAAGAGGGAAGAAGACTGTGTGAGTTTTTGGGAGAGTTGGGGTGGGAAATAATGAATGGGGATATGAAAGGAGATGAAGAGGGAGAATTCACATATTTAGGAAATGGGGAATCAGTGATAGATTATACAGGGTGTCCCAAAATTCGTGAAAATCCCGAAAGGGGGTGGTTCCTGAGACCATTCTAAGAGACATTTTCCTTTGCACCAATGTCAACTGTGGCTTTGTTTAGGAGTTATTAACGAAAAACACGGACCAATCAGAGCGCGCCCTGGCCCGGCGCCCCAAGCCGCGCCGGCAACCGAGTGTCGCGGTACGCCGTGACATCGCATCGTGACGGCGCTGCGGCCCAGGGCGCGCTCTGATTGGTCCGTGTTTTTCGTTAATAACTCCTAAACAAAGCCGCAGTTGACTTTGGTGCAAAGGAAAATGTCTCTTAGAATGGTCTCAGGAACCACCCTCTTTCGGGATTTTCACGAATTTTGGGACACCCTGTATAGTAGGTAATGGGGAAACTAGGGAAAGAGTTGAAAGGATGGTGGTAGAGGGGAGAGTTGATTCAGATCATCAACCAGTGGTAGTATGGATAGAAGGAGGGAAAGGGGAAGAGAGAAAAGAGGGGGAGAAGAAAGGAGGGGGAGGAAGGGGAAAAGGGTGGTGGACGGAGGAAAGAAGGGAGGAATTTGCGGAGAAATTTGGGGATAATGAAGGAAAGGGAAAGGAAATAAATGAAGAATGGGGAGAGATAAAAAGCAAAGTAGTGGGGGTGTTAGAAAAGATGGAGAACAAGAAGGGGAAAAAGAAAAAAAAGGGATGGTGGGACGATGAATGCAGGGAGAAAAAGAAAGAGGCTGAAGAGGAATTGAAAAGATGGAGAAGAGAAGGGGGAAGTGTGGAAGAATATAGGAAGGCGAGAAATAAGCTAGGCGCGATATGTAAAGAGAAGAAGAGAAGGGAAAAAGAGAGATGGGAAAAAGAGATAGAGGGGGTAAGAACAGAGGGAGAGGTATGGAAGATAGTTAATAGAGGGAGAAAGCGTAGGAAAAGAGTGAATGAGGAAATTGAGATAGGGGAATGGGACAAGTACTTTCGAGGTGTATTAGGGGGAGTTAACTGGAGGGTTAGAGAAGAAGGGAGAAAGAGGGGGTGGGGAAGAGGAGGAATTAAGAAGAGAAGAGGTAGGGGCAGCAATAAAAAAGATGATAGAGGGGAAAGCGACAGGAGGGGACGGGATCCCTAGTGAAGTGTGGAAACATGGAGGGAAAATAATAAGAGAGAGACTATGGGAGATATGTAATAGGGTATGGAGAGGGGAGGGTTGGCCGGAGAACTGGTCGGAGGGGATAGTTGTGCGGGTATTTAAGAAAGGGGAAGGAGAAAAAGTGGAAGAATATAGAGGGGTGACGTTAACACAGACAGCATATAAAGTATATGCGGCAGTGTTAACGGAAAGACTAAGGAAGAAGATAGAGGAAAAGGGTCCTCTATCAGACTTCCTCCAAATCAGACTGGGTTCAGAAAGGGGGTAGGGACAATGGACAACATATATGTGCTAAATTACATAATAAAAAGGCAGATAGCTAAAAAGGGAGGGAAGATGCTGGTACTATTTGTAGACATGAAGGCAGCATTTGACACAGTGGATAGAGAGGTATTAGCGGGGTGGTTGAGGGAAGCGGGGGTAAGAGAAGGATTAGTAGAGAGATGTGTGGAGGTTCTAAGGGAAACGAGGAGTAAGGTGAGGGTGGGGAAGAAAGAAGGGAAGAGCTTCTGGACGATTAAAGGGGTGAGGCGGGTTGCCCATTTTTCTCATGCAAGTCAAAATACTAGTTCCAGCGCAGACGCCAAGTTCCCTTTGTTGTAAAGTATGAATTAAGTAAGTGCAACAATCATTGGCCTCTGGGAATTGATCTTTCCCGATATCACAGCCCTTATAGGCAAGAGGAACTTGATCCATCCATCATATCACAACTTTGATAGGCGAGAGGAACTTGGTCCATCCTTCATATCACTGAAGTGGATGGGCCGGGGAACTTGGTCCACCTTTACACGAAATGGTTTGGTTTGGATATCATGTTATTTTTCTAAGAAATGGCCAGATATTCGGAGGATTCATAGACGGAAGTTAATTTGTATAATAGAAAATAGCATGATGATGCGCCTGACTTAAGACACGCACAGTATATTGCAATATTGTTACACACAAGATTTGTCCGTTGATTAGCGTAATCCAGACAGCCTTGAAATGAAATGTCGAGTTTGAACTTGCTGCCTCTTCAAATGGCAAAGTTAGAATTCTCGCTGAATCACTTAATTACTTAAATGTTGTAAGGAATTTTTGAAGTGAAACTTCTTTTGGCAGGGTGTAAGCCTAATCCGCGTCATGGAATTCGCGACACGAAAATGCGTAACGGAAGTGGTGGGGATGGTTAGCCGAGCTAGTCTTAAATAAAAAATGGCTGTATCTTGGGAACGGTGCGTCCTACCGCAAAAATAACGAAATTTTCGACAGACCTTACGCGAAGCATATATGGTATGGCCAACCACATGACGTATATGGTCTTCTGATTTTTCGGGAAAAAAAAATTGAAAATTAAAAAATGGCTGTATCTCGGGAACGGTGCGTCCCATCGCAATAATAACGAAATTTTCGAAAGGCTTTAACCCAAAGCATATAGGGTATGCCCAACCACATGACGTAGGTGGTATTTTTTTCGGGATTTTCGATTTTTCTTGGTGGTTTCGATATAAAAGACACCTGATTCCAAAATTTCAAGTTTCTAGCTTGTCTGGAAGTGGGTTAGAATTAACATGATCATCATCCTCCTATACTATATATATATTCCAAGAATTATGCGTTCTTGGGGTATTTTTATCTCAGGTTCCAGGCTAGGTAGAAAGTTGCTTTTTACATGAGAGTTAGTTGATGTTATATCTAGCTCAAATAAAAATTTTGGTTGACCTCGGTTACCAGGGAGAGCGGCAGTGGCAATATGGCTAAAAAGCGCAAAGCTATCGTACGAGAATAACTACTCGGCAGCTTAGAGGTGGCGGGAGGGGAACTTGGTGCGCGCGCTGCCGCGCGCGTTGATTACGATTTGGAATGTGACGGCTGACAGAGATAAAAAAAAGTGTGAAATAAAAAGAAAACTTTAAAAAAAAAATTAAACCGACTTCGAATAAACGCACTAAAAAGTATGAAATAATTTCCATTTAATTTATGTGAATACACACGAACTTAAATACAATACAATCTTTTCGGAGGCGGCGCAAAATTGAAAATTTTCGACACTGGAAATTACGAAAATCCTTAAATTCTTCTAAATACTAATATATTTATATTTAAATAATATATTTGCGCCGCCTCCGAAAAGATTGTATTGTATTTAAGTTCGTGTGTATTCACATAAATTAAATGGAAATTATTTCATACGTTTTAGTGCGTTTTTTCGAAGTCGGTTTAATTTTTTTTGTCATCGTCCAGTTGGTCGTACGTATGTTTCGATTATATCTAAGGATGCGTTCCGTTTCACGCATTAGGCGCATGGATCGCATTCAATGTGATGCGCGCATTGATATCGTTCCGTTTCGTTAATGCGCATGATGCGTGATAATGCGCGCTTGGAAACGGAACACTTTTCCATGCATTTGGTGCGAATCAAAAATGGCTGCTTACATGGGTGACAAAACGCTATCTGCATTAACGTTATTTTTGTTAAATGAAAGCATTGAAAAAGAGGAATTGAACAATTATAGTGATTTGAGTGATACTACCGATATCAGTGACAGCGAAGATGAATTGGAAGATATTTTTGTAAATTTTGATTTCGAATTAATTTACTTATAATTACATGTTATGTAAAAAATATATTGATTGTATATATTTTATACCTTGAGTAGCCCTCACAGCACTTTGCTTGTCAAGCAACAAGGTCAATAATTCGTTGCTTTCTTCACAAATTGTGCTTTGTTTCACAATGTGCTTTACTTTCATCTACTTTTTTCAAATGTACCGCTAATACATCAACTACACATCAAACGCTTCACTTCTGAGCTGTGGTAGCTGATGCACGGTTGATGCGCGAGAAGTGGTGGGAATCTGGGGAATTCTGTGCGCTCTGATGCGTGCATTGAATGAAACGGAACGGTTATCTATGCAGTCTATGCGCATGATGCGTGAAACGGAATGCACCCTAAACAGATATGTGAATTTATCTAGGGTGGTTCTACTCGTTTATCTAGGACGGTTCCTGCCAGAGATGATCTCGAACATCTGTTCGTCATCCGTAACAGTAGGAATAAACAAGGGTACGAATTACCAGTTCGGGGCGTAATCCAAAATTTGTGGAACGTCTACTGAATCCGTGATTTCATTTTCCTGCGAATGCTGCGTGAGACGCTACACAAAGATCTCGTGTTCAATGGTCTTTCCCCGAAACTGGTGTCGCCTTTCCGCTGAGTGTGGGCCTACGATGCGTCAATTGTCATTGACTGGGCTATGGCTGGTCTGTTTTCCTGATACGAAACAAGACACTTTACTTTCAACCGTACCCAAGTCCGTAAAGAATTCTAAGGGCCAAGCATGTGCCAATAAATAACTCGAAAATGACAATGTTCCACTCGATCGTAGCACAGGCCCAGACACGATGTCTAGACAATTCTAGACAATTTCATTAAATTTTTGTCAAAAATTTGCACCGCAATTAAGATGTTTGTACAGGGTGGCGCAAAATGATGTTTCTGGTTTGAATTCTTCATACATTTTTTATTTCAACATTTTTACAGAATTTTTTTATCAGAATTTTGTAAACATGGCTTCTAGAATTTAATATGGAAAGATACACAACAGATACTGCAAGGGAAATAATGGCTTTGCTACGACACGTCTTTGGCGAACGCATTATTTCGCGCAATAGTAACTTCAACTGGCCACCGCGTTCACCGTACTTAACCGCTCCCGACTGTTTTCTTTGGCCGTATTTGAAAGAGCGAGTGTACGTCAATAAGCCAGCGACCATTCCCCAACGATTCCCCAATATTCGCAATGAAATGCATGCAATAACACCTGAAATTTTGCGAAAAGTCATGGAAAATGTGTTAGAAAGAGCACGAATGTGTCAAGCAGAAAATGGCCGCCATTTGCGAGATGTAATCTTTCACGTCTAGTTCAATAAAATTCCTCTTCTGTATACTATATTTTTTCCAATATGTATGTATTTTACTCTAAAATTAAAAAAGTTATGAAGAATTCAAACCAGAAACATAATTTTGCGCCACCCTGCACTATAGTATTAAAGTATTTCATATTGTAGTTAAAGTATTGTATTTGTAACTTTCACTATTCCTGTTTTTGATATCATTTTATTTGTCACATCAATTTAATAAATGCCATAAGTATCAGAAGTGTTGAGATGGGGGTCAACGGGGATCACACGATGCTGTAAAAATATTCGTCTTTGTGTTATTTGTTTTAGAGATCTCGAAGTCACTTCCATTTTTTGAAACTTAGACTCCCTTTTAAACATCTACGATGAAAGTCCCTTTCTCATTAGGAATTCAGTGACTATAATTACTCAAGGTCAGACAGAGAGAGGAAATTTATTCTATTTCTAAAGAAAATAAACGCATAGGCTTTTTAAAAAAAAATTTTTTAAATATTGCATTGTCATCCAGTTCTGAGCTATGTATGTTTAAAATTCCAAGCCTCTAGCTCAGTGGTCCCCAACCCCCGGTCCGCGAACCGGTACCGGTCCGTGGATCAAATGGTACCGGTCCGCCCAAGGAACATTAAATACATTTATTTAAATACAATTAAATTAAAATGATTAAATCAGAACAAGCTGAAATATAAACAATCAACGTCCCTCCCCCCCCCCCTTCAGCCGCCCGCGACGATAAAAAGGTTGGGGAGCACTGCTCTAGCTCATCGGGAAGTTAGTTTAAAATTAATTGCAAAATTTGTACCGAACAAACAGACAAACAGACAGACAAGAAAACGAGCTAATAAAAACGTGGTAAAATAGACATATTTGAGGTTTAAAGGGTAAGTGACACACCCTGTGTATTTCGCATTCATGGAAAGAAATTTTGGTAATTATTTACTTTCAGGGCTTCCTCACCGATTTTGATGCAATTTAAATATCTTATAGATTTCTACATTTTGAACAACTTTTTCCTATACATGTTAGCTCCGCTAGATTTTAGTTTCGAGATATTTGCGAAAAACTATCGCCAACAATCTATTGAATTTTCTGTATTCCTGCATGCTCTACGGCAACGTAAGCGTGTCCCGGCCCACCATTTGTTTACATATTGCTTGTAAACACGCTGCGGAGATGAGAGAAAAAACAGGGTCTCACTCTGACCATACATACATATATAGGGTGAGCTTTCAGTTTTGAAAGACTACTCCAACATTTTCGTATGCGTGGTCGGGCCAGCCAAATGGCCGGCCCTCTCCGCCCCTCACCACCTAACCCTAACTAATTCTGATCTCATAATCTTTTCATTCTACATAGCCGTCATACAGAATTTGAACTAGTAATGGAAAAATCATGAGATCAGAATTAGTTAGGGTGAGGTGGTGGGGGCGGAGAGGGCCGGCCGCTAGGCCGGCCCGACCACGCATACGAAAATGTAGGAGTAGTCTTTCAAAACGAAAAGTTCACTCTATACAATATGTGTGGTCAGAGTGGGACCCTGTTTTTTCTCTCATTTCTCCCAAGCGTGTTTACAAGCAAAATGTAAACAAATGGTGGGCCGGGACAGGCTTACGTTGCCGTAGAGCGTGCAGGAATACAGAAAATTCAATAGATTATTGGCGATAGAGTTTTTCGCAAATATCTCGAAAACTAAAATCGAGCGGCGGTAACATGTATAAGGAAAAAGTTGTTCAGAATGATGAGTTTGACAACATATCTGAATTTGATCAAAATCGGTGAGGAAGCCCTAAAAGTAAATAATTACCGAAATTTTGTATCCTACATTGTTTAATAAACTATTGAAATTAGTCTCAAGGCGTTGAATTGTAAACGAGCAGATCAAACGTCTCTAAAAAAATGTAAGAATGTCACATCTTGGATCATATTACGGTTGACCTATACACTGACAATAGTCTTTTGGTACTACAGTAATTCTTCGATCGGAGTCTTGGGGGGTGTCTCCGATCGGAGTCCAGTGCCTACTCACTCCACTGCCGGCCAACGCTGCTCCGCGCCGTAGAGCGGCGATGATTGATCTCGGCTCGGGTATATCGGTGTGAACACCACACATTGACTCGAGTGAATCGAGTTCTCAAACTTCTTAATTTTAATGATCGGTTTATGGGACTTTTACTAGCTTATTCCTGGCGTTTCTCTGATTAAAATGATACCAAACACGATATAATTTCAACGTTATTTAGTGGTTTAATCGACGGTAAAAGTTTCAAACGCAACGAAGAAGAGCGTATTGGAAAGAAAGAGATGCGAACCGGCGGCGGCTACTGTTCGCGTCTCTTTCTTTCCAATACGCTCTTCTTCGTTGCGTTCGAAATTTTCATCGTCGATTAAACCACTAAATATTGGCCAAATTATATCGTGTTTGGTATCATTTTAATCAGAGAAATGTCACGAATATGTTGGTGGAAGTTCCATATTGATATCATAGAAAATAAGAAAGCTGAGGTCTTGGTGTTTCATTGTGATGACGCACGGGCCTTTAAACTGTGCCGGCGACGGCGACACGCGATCCAATTTCATTCTGTCCTTCTCTATGTTCGGCTCGTCGTTTGAAGTCTCGGCGCAGTAGACGCAGTCATAAAAATATAGCCTCCGTACTCTACCCAAGTCCGTCCAACACCCGGGTGTGGAGACTCCGATCGAAAAATTACTGTACAGTAATTATTTAATCGAAAGCTGTCGCTTAATATTGTATCTTCTGATACCGATTCAATGATGATAGTAATAAACGACGACGTGTCGCGTTTAATTGTTTCGGAGGTAGGAATCGGTGGAATGTAGTACATTTGATCTGCCGAAGGTCTAATTAAATACCTTGTCCGCTTGTCGGCGATGCTACAGCAGGCAGTGGTATTCCATTGTAGTTAGAATATTTAGAATCGCAATTCACGAAACAAATCACAATTTCCTGGTGTTCAATCACGATTATTTATTTGATAACACTGTCCAACAAATTTCAACTTTTTAAAAGTATTTCGATTCCCACTATGCGATTCTTATAGAGTTTTCCGCGCTGATTCCGAATCTGTTTTTAATTTTTTTCCTATACGTCCAGTTTTTGAGAAAATGGAGTTTAAAAAAAAGACATATTTTTCAACTTTAAACAAATATTGTGATGTTATTATAAAAGATATTGAATTGTTGTTTACAGCAAACGATTCTGTAGACTTTCCCGAATACAGTGATATCCAATATTAATACATTATGATTGTTTAAACATGTTTAAACAATGATTAAAGACGGAGATGCACCACTTTTGCACCAATTTTTGCGGATATTTTCGAATTTATCTCAAAAAATAAGGGTCCAGCGAAAAATTGAACTATACCACGCGAAAGAGTAGACTTTTATCTTGAGAAACCCCCCTGTGAAGTTTGCATGGTCGACGTTTCTTTCGAACCAGAAAGCAAAATATCTTCGCCCGACATGAGTTGTCACCAGTGGCGCTCGGTACGGGATACGACGCACAGAGCGGTATTTGGCCGATCTAGCTGGCCAAAACTATTGCAACGTTATTTATGGTCTCAAGGTCATAATATTATATATCGTTGAATTCGTCTTAAGATCAGCTACAGCATTATGACATAAAAAATACATTTTAACAATTAAAAAATCAAAGTGACCTTGATTAGTTGTCGTAAAAAAATATTTTCGAAATTTTATATGTCCAAGTTTGTAGATGTCTGAACACTGTTCAACTTTTGTCCCAAACATTTTTTTAATTTACGCTTTATTGTATTCATGTCTGCTTCACTATAGGAGTCCAATGTCATCAAGTAATTTTCGGCAAACTCCAGCTTCCCATTAATGTCTGAGTCATTTTGCGACTTCATGACATCAAATATCTCTTTACGAGTTTTCCCAATAATGTCAGATGGTCCTAACACAACAAAAAATATTGTTACGTGTAAAATAATCACTTTTTGCACTTTTGGACTTCAAATACTTATAAATAAAAAGTTGGTCCGAGGTGGTGCGTAAATTAATATTTTTTAGAAAGCATATACGGTATACTTTCACTACTATAAAACAAGAAAACCCTATCGAACCGTACAGTATGACAAAATACATCGAATGTAAATGCATTTCAGTAAAAAATGTAAAAGTAAGGAAACGTAAGACCATTAATAATACATGTAATTAACAAGTAATGACTTACAATTTATCTATAAAAATAAAGGTTATTACCTGCTATTACCGAATCCATAGTCAAGTATTGATTTTCAGTACACAACTTAAAAATGTCACGAACTCTGAAAATACTTCTTTCGCACTACGAACAGTTCTAAACGGACACTCGAGACAACGTATGATTGCCGACTAACCATTGCAGTTAACTTGTACGGTGAGGACCAATAAACAATGGGGGTTTTCCGTGGGACTACCAGGCTTTTCCAATAGACTGTCATTTTTTACCTGGGGTAAGTTTGGGAAATGGACTTTTGGCCAGCTAGATCGGCCAAATACCGCTCTGTGCGGCGCAGCGACGGCATACGGAGCGGCGAACGCCAGTTCTGGTGGTGAGCGCCACTGGTGACAACTCATGTCGGGCGAAGATATTTTGCTTTCTGGTTCGAAAAAAACGTCGACCATGCAAACTTCACAGGGGGGTTTCTCAAGATAAAAGTCTACTCTTTCGCGTGGTATAGTTCAATTTTTCGCTGGACCCTTATTTTTTGAGATAAATTCGAAAATATCCGCAAAAATTGGTGCAAAAGTGGTGCATCTCCGTCTTTAATCATTGTTTAAACATGTTTAAACAATCATAATGTATTAATATTGGATATCACTGTATTCGGGAAAGTCTACAGAATCGTTTGCTGTAAACAACAATTCAATATCTTTTATAATAACATCACAATATTTGTTTAAAGTTGAAAAATATGTCTTTTTTTTAAACTCCATTTTCTCAAAAACTGGACGTATAGGAAAAAAATTAAAAACAGATTCGGAATCAGCGCGGAAAACTCTATAAGAATCGCATAGTGGGAATCGAAATACTTTTTGGCTGTTGGACAGTGTAATTTTGTTCAGCTAATGAATTAGAATTAGAGGTTCTCGAAATCATTTTTCTGGGAAGCGTTTCGAATTTTTTCCACAATCACCACGTATTGTGTTCTTTTATTTATTATTGTTCGATCGCCATAATCAACCACAACATAACCAACTACCACCCAGCGGCTCTGACCAATATGGCTGCGCCCTTACCTGTCAAAACCACTGAAAAATGCACAACTTTAAGCAAGCATAACTCCTGAACCATTGGTCCTACAGGATCGAAAGCCTCCCCGGGTACAAATCTACTGGATTACATACCAAACACACATCATAATTTATAGGAGAAAGGCACAAATTTTGAGTCCGGTAAAGTGAAGAGCAGCCAAATGCTTTAATCTAACATACATATCTCATTAGTTGAATGTTAGAATTGTAAGCGTTCGAATACGTTCGCGTATAAGTGTATATTACGAAGAAAGGCAAAACATAACGTACGCTATGTTACCCCAATCTCCCCTACATACATTGTCGTCACAATAGAGGAATTTGGAAGAGGAACTGTTGAGAATAATTATGGTGAAGCAGTTGGTATGAATGAGCGGTATGGGTTGGTACGAGTGTGCGGTATGGGTTGGTACGAGTGAGCGGTATAGGTTGGTATGAATATGCGGTGTGGGTTGGTATGAGTGTGCGAGGTATGAAAAGGCGAGCAGAGCGCGGGATCGCCCTCTTCTGATTTGGAACGGTGTACAAGGATGATCAAGGTGTAAAGAGCATAAAAGCGGTTTATTGTATCAGTGTATATTATACCAGATTTGTTCGTTGTTTATTATAACATTATTATAATTATAACTTTAATTAAATAACCTGCATAAAGCAACAGGTTATGGGCCCAGATTGCAGTCAAAATTGCTGAAAGGTTATATAGAGGTTCTGGAACATTCCATGAGAGCACGTGGTGAAGCGTGATAAAAACTAAAAAGACTGAAAGGAAAATAAAACCGTGGAAGATGGCAAAAATAGGCATAGACGAAATACAACGAGTGGAAAAGCTGGTAGATGCTGATAATCTTCCAATGTGGAAATTTGAAGTGAGTATAATTCTAAAAGCCCAAGATAACTTTGAAATGTTAACCCGTGAACCAACAGAAGCAGAAAAAACGAAGGCGTGGCTAATTAAAGACGCAAATGCACAAAGAATAATAACCGCAACAGTGGATAAAAAAATTTTAATACACCTGATGTCCAATAAAACAGCACATGAAATGTGGACAAAACTGTGTTCCATGTTTGAAAGAGATCATGAACAATTAAAATGTAATCTGCTTCAAGAATTTTTCAGCTTTGAATACGACAAGAATGCAGATGTGGCCATAAATATAAGCAAGCTTGTAAACATGACATATAGGTTAAAAAGTCTGGACAAAGTGATAGACAATGACATGCTCATCGCAAAAATATTAGGATCATTGCCTCAGGGATTCAAACATTTTAGAAGTGCATGGGAGTCTACAGCGCAAGTGGAAAGAACGCTGGAAAATCTAACTGCCAGACTCACAGCGGAAGTAGAAAGGCTGGCAGGAAAAGAAGAACGTACAAGTGCAATCGCATACCAAACCAAAGAAAGGAAATGCTACAAGTGCAATTCGACTAGTCACATAGCGTGGCAGTGCAGATCCAAATCCACCAATGAAGGTAACAAGGTAAAATGCTACAAGTGCAATAAGGAAGGACATTATGCGGCATCATGCAGACAAAAAACAGAAAGTAAGTACTGTACTATTTGTAAGAAGTCAAATCACACAGAGAAACAGTGCTATTTCAGAGACAAAAGTGTACAAGAAACAGATAAAGTGATTAAGGGAAACAAGGTTGCGTACTTGACTAGACAATTTAATAGATCCGATGATTGGGTAGTAGATTCCGGTACAACCACACATATGACAAACTCTACTAAAAACATGTCAAACGTAAGGAAGATAAACTCTACCGTAGGAGTGGCAAAAGAAAATGAGACTATGAGAGTGGAAGCTGTAGGTAGCCTAGAATTTGAACAATGCATTCTTAAAAACGTAATGGTAGTTCCAGAATTGAGCACCAATCTGTTATCGGTCACAGAAATCAACAAAAATGGAGGAAGGGTGACCTTTGAAAAAGATAGAGTGACAGTGGAAAATGATGGAAGACAAGTCCTGATAGGAGAAAGAACTGAAGAGGGACTGTATAAAGTGAGTTTGAAACCTGAGAAACAAAACAAATCGAATATTATATTAAATAAAAATAATTTGATAGAACAATGGCATAGGAAATTGGGACACCTGAGTAAGGGTGGCATGCTAAAACTCTTACAGCTGAGCTCTGGAATGAATATTACTGAGAATCAATTAAAAAAATACGAATTGACTTGTGAAATATGCATGAAGGCACGACAGACACGGCTGAAATTTTCAGAAACCAGGACGAGAGCGACAAGACCGATTCAACTGATTCATACAGATGTGTGTGGACCACTAGAGGATAATACCTGGGATGGGAAGAGATATTTTGCCACATTTCTCGACGATTATACCCACTATATTGAGACACATTTATTAAAACATAAATCGGATGTGCAAGAATCTCTAATAGAGTTTGTAAATAAAATAGAAGCTCGATGGTGCAGCAAGGTGTCAAAAATAAGGTGCGACAATGGTCGAGAATATATAAATACTAAAATAATAAGCTGGGCAAAAACAAAAGGAATAGAGATGGACTGCACTGTGCCACATACTCCTCAGCTTAATGGAAAGGCGGAAAGATTGAACCGAACCTTAATGGAGAAAACAAGAGCGTTATTGTTCGACTCTAAAATGAAGAAGGAGATGTGGGGAAAGGCACTCTACACAGCAACATATCTTCTGAACAGATCCCCGACGAGTACAGAGCAGAAGACACCAATTGAAAATTGGGAGAAGAGAAAACCGAATCTATCGAGAATACAAATGTTCGGAAGCGAAGCTCACGTAAGGATAACTAGACAACTGAGAAAATTAGATGCAAGAAGTGAAAAACACCTTATAATAGGTTATGCATCCAACGGATATCGTCTATGGGATAAAACTAAGAGAAAGATAATCATCTCAAGAGATGTGATTGTGCAAGAAGGGAAAACAGAGGACTGCCATATCGATGACGGCGTTGTTTTAAACATACCCTATAACAATGACGAAGAGGAGAGCAGCACAGAAGAAATTGAAGAAGCTATACATGAAGAGAGCGAAGAAGAACAACAGCAAGAAGAAAACTCCATGGAATGGCAGAGTTGCGACGAAGAACAAGAAGATACCGAAGATAATCAAGAAACACCTGTCGACAACCTAGAAACACCTGTCGACAACCAAGAAACACCTGTCGCCAACCAAGAAACACTAAGAAGATCAGAAAGGGAAAGGCAGCCCCCTGAAAGGTATAACTCTGCATTTTTAACATTTGAACAGGCAGTTACAGGTCCAGACAAGGAACGATGGATGGAGGCGATCAATGACGAGAAGGAAACAAAGAGGAAAAATGATACTTGGACAATGGTAGACGCAAGTGAGGCACAAGGAAAAAGACCGCTCTCCAGCAGATGGGTATTAAAAATTAAAGACGATGGAAAGTATAGAGCACGCCTAGTTGTCCGAGGGTGTGAGCAGAAAAAGGATCTGGATTACGGAGAAATCTACAGTCCGGTGGTAAGCAATGCTTCTTTGCGTGTATTGTTTTCCATAGCTGCCAACAGGAATCTACGCATAATAACTTTGGACATTAAGACAGCATTCTTACACGGAAACCTGAAAGAAACAATTTACATGTACCCACCTCAAGGATATAAAGAAGCAGGAAAGCTGTTCAAGCTAAAGAAGGCTGTTTATGGCCTGAAACAGGCACCCTTCTGCTGGAACGAGCGATTTTCCGAGTTTCTTAGAGAGAAGAACCTCATTCCTCTCAAGAGTGATCGATGCTTGTTTAAGAAAGAAAACTCAGATCTAATGTTGGGACTCTACGTAGATGATGGACTTGTGATTGGCAGCGACATGGAAGAAATGACACAGCTGCTGAAAGAACTAAGAAATACTTTCGAAATGACAATAGATAAAAATCCACAGACGTTTCTTGGGATGAATCTACACCGTACACAAGATGGAATAAGACTGTTTCAGGGTAACTACGCAGCCAAGGTGCTGGAAAAGTATAGGATGGAGAACAGCAAACCGGCAGGAACTCCTATAAACCCATGCTCAAATGCTGATGAAGAACGGACAAGCAGCTCCAACTTCCCGTATCGAGAAGCAGTAGGCAGTCTGCTGTACCTGTCTACTAAAACAAGGCCTGACCTGGCTTACGCAGTTGGATTTTGCAGCAGGTATGTTGAAGGTCCAACAGACCGAAATATAACAGATGTAAAACGAATTTTAAGGTACCTCAAGGGAACTGTAAACAACGGGATCCAGTATAAGCGGCAGAACGACGATGATACAATTATGGCATACTGCGATTCCGATTTTGCTGGGGACCATTCAACCAGGCGCAGCACCACAGGTTACGTCATCTGCTACGGAGGCGGACCGATATTGTGAACATCGAGAAGACAGCCAATGATCACTACATCCAGCACAGAGGCTGAATTCATTGCAGCTGCGGAATGCTGCAAGGACTTGCGCTATGTTAAGATGCTTATTGAAGAAATAATAGACAAAAAGGTGAAAGTAAAACTTCAAATAGACAATCAGGGAGCTATATCATTGATTACAAGTGGGGCAGTTAATAAAAGGTCAAAGCACATAGACATTAAATACAGATATGTAAGTGAGACTGTAAAAACCGATCTTGTTCAAGTAGAATATTGTCCGACTGATAATCAAGTAGCTGACGTACTAACAAAACCTCTAGCCTTGGAAAAATTTAGAAAGTTTAAAGGTAAATTAATGGACAGTACGTGAAGAGCGAGTGGGGGATAAATTACTTCACATAATTGAGGGAGAGGATTGTAAACAATTATTGTGAAGAAGGTAGTATGAGTGTGAAGATAACTGCGTGTGTGAGTGTTGGAAACGATTATTGTAAAGAAAGCGGCATGAGTGTGAATACAATTGTGTCGTATAATTGAGGGAGAGTATTGGAAAAGTTTTTTTTGTGAAGAAGGCAGTATGAGTATGAATACAACTGCGTCACATAATTGAGGGAGAGTGTTGAGAATAATTATGGTGAAGCAGTTGGTATGAATGAGCGGTATGGGTTGGTACGAGTGTGCGGTATGGGTTGGTACGAGTGAGCGGTATAGGTTGGTATGAATATGCGGTGTGGGTTGGTATGAGTGTGCGAGGTATGAAAAGGCGAGCAGAGCGCGGGATCGTCCTCTTCTGATTTGGAACGGTGTGCAAGGATGATCAAGGTGTAAAGAGCATAAAAGCGGTTTATTGTATCAGTGTATATTATACCAGATTTGTTCGTTGTTTATTATAACATTATTATAATTATAACTTTAATTAAATAACCTGCATAAAGCAACAGGAACCTTAATCGAAGAATTAATTATATTGCGGACAGAGAAAAAGTCTTTGACAGGTGAAACAGTGCCCTCAGACATTAGCCACTTACGAGGAGAAAATGGATCGGCGGGAAATACGAATGAGAGTTCGTAATTGAGACCGATTGATCTTAGCTCGAATCAATGGCAGCCCGTATGGGGACGGCAAGGAAACAGTTGGGAGATAATGGAATCTAATCTGTCACCTCTTACCGTGCAGTTATTTGTTAAATCCTCCAGAATTTGTCACATGAACACCTACTTCTGTCGAGCTTGTAACATTTGTTACATATTGTCTGAAATTATTGGGTTGGCAAGTATTTTAAGGTGAAATAAAAGCCAATTTTTTTATTCAAGCAATGAACTTTAATCAATCAAATTTTTTCCATTGTGTTCGATGATTTTTTGCCATCCTTTTGATAGCTTCATAACTCCGCGCTCATAAAACCTGTGGTCCTTACGCGGGGGGGGGGGGGGGGGGGGGGGTTACGAACGCGAACGGGGTAGCACTTACAAATCTGTTTGCAGGAAAGATAGCAATCCTAAATATTCATAATGTAAGGAATAAATGTCAAGAAATAGACAGAAATTTATAAATAAAGACATCAGTGATTTAAATTATCTTAGTAAATTAAATTAAATTATAATTTGTCTCAAATTATATTAAAGCTGCCCTTGCTATGAAAACATTGAATTTTTCCCGGATATTTTATGGGAATTCTGAACATTTTTGGGAATCTCACACACCCCTGCAGAAATCCCGAAAAAATTCACGGGAAACCCGAACACCACCGGGAATCCCGAATATTGTCGGGAAAAACTCAGGATTTTTGGGATCCCGCTCCCGGCATCGGAATTCGGGAATTCCCGGGTTTTTAGCGGGGTTGCCTCCAACTTTTTCTATAAGAACTCTATTTCTCTCGATATTGAAGAAAATGTATGTCTCTTGACGCGCCCTCGGAACTTAACCCTTCCGTTTTTATTCAGTATATGTATCGTAGAATCATATAAGGACGAAAATTCATCATGTTGCAACATCTCCAAAAATTCAAGTCATTTAATCTCGAATCTGATGCTTCGTAGAGACCTGAACATTACAACTCAATAAAGTGCCAACATTTTCTGTATTTCTTTGCGTAGTATACGCCGCTGCAGCTCCCATAGTTGTTCGCAAGATAATCTGGAAATAGCACAAATCCGTTCCGATCGCCATTCGTCGAAACGTTCGTCGAAATGTTCGTCGAAATGCACAGTTCGCGGCGCAGTTCGTCGAAATGTTCTAGTCTGTACGAGGCCTTACAATATAGTCCAGTCGCCAGGTACTTTTACCTGGAAAATATTCTGAACTTAATGAAATTTTGACACGTCATTTAGGGGTACTCTGGGGTGTCGAATCTGAGTTTTCGACCTCGAGGACCCTGTGCTAACTTGGGGAGGGGGAAAAAACCGCGATTTTTGTTACCTATTTTTGGTTTTTCGCCTATTACTCAAAAACTGTGGGTCCTATGAACTTTTGTCTTCCATTTTGGGAAAGAGCATTAAATTTCCTCCAAATTTCACTGGTCAATCATTTTTTTCGACCAAATAGGCACCGAGAGACAGACGTTCAAAATTAGAAAATTAAGTGGCAACTGACGAATATAGGGAAAGACGGAACAAATTACACTGTCCAACAACAAAAATGTTTCCATATAACTGGTGGGTGTATCTTATACAGTTTTTAGCGCTGATTCCGAATCTGCCCTTAATTTTAAGAAACGTGACTTTGAAAAAGAAACGTATTTTTCAACTTTAAACAAATATTTTTCTTTCTCTAATGTCGAGTCACACTCGACAAAGCAGTGCAAAGGGTTAAGATTTGAATGAAAGGTGTACTCTCAAATTTACAATAATATGATTCATTATAGATCATATAAATCATTTTTGTTCTATAAAACAGTGAAAAAATCATAGATACACAGAGGTACACAAATTACGGAGATTTCAATGTACACCATTTTGAAGTAAAAATGAATTTCTGCTTCCCAGCTGCTACATTATGTGAAAACAGCTCAGAATAAAATGAGCAATGTTCTTCGAAAGAAGACGCTTCAAGCTTTAAAAATGAGTCCAGATTTATTTCTATACTATTGTTTTTTACGGAATAAATATCAATCATTTTTCCAGAATCGGAAATTCACTGTTCAAATACTTCTTGGATCCACTGTAGAATACAATTTCATACAATTCGTACGCTTGTCGATTTATCGATGACGTTAGTCGCGATTTGACGTTCCGCTTGAAAGATAAAATAAAAATAGAACCTGCCCTGACTAGTATATGTTATTTTCTCCTAACCACAAGAACTCTCGATCGTACTTTGGACCAGGTTCGTTTCGGATTTAGAACTGGGGACAGGAATCGTCATATTTTCGCGTCCTTGACAAATTCAGTGTGTGGTGGAATTGTACGAGCCTTAGACCATATACAGAATGATTCTGGGAACTGGGACAAGTTACTGCTCTTTTTTAAGTAAAAATAGAAAAAAATGATACAGGTGAAAATAATATGCCATAATATTTTCATTAAGGGCCCAAAGAATAAAGTTTTACAAAATGCCATTTTTATTTTTGCATGCAACCCTGTAAATTATAATTTTTGGAAAATCTTTTTTGCACATAAACTCGTAAACCAATGCTTCTAATTGATTATAAAAAATGAGGTCGTTTGGTACAATTATAAAAGAGTTATTCTGTTTTAAAAGCCGTTCGAATACTTTCGTGGCTCACTGTAAGTCGATGATCGAATATTCTGATGCGGGTTTCTCTTCTGTTTCGGACAACATATGGTTTGCACACACAGTAACCTTTAGCTAACCATCGATTTCATGCTCTAACACAGTTCTCAACTCAATAGTACTCGCATTTGCTTGGAGAATGAATGACGATTTAAAATGCAGACACGAGAGGGTGGAGGCCAGGGCCGGCGTGAACTTTTGCGGGGCCCGGTTCAAAAATTTTGCGGGAACAGAATACACATTCAAATCCTATACTTAAATTTGACAAGAAGGAATTATTTATTATAAGTACAAAGGATGTTACATATATTTTTTGTAAGATAAATATTACATAATTTTTCTCGCTTTTTCCGCCGCAAAATCTTTGATTACGTCATCAAAATTGATTGACTTTGCTACTTCGCTTTCTATTGAAAGAATAGCCAAAGATGTAAATCGGTCTTGGCTTATTGATGATCGACGATAATTTTTTATTAGTTTCAATCGAGAGAAACTACGTTCAGCTGAAGCCACGATTACTGGCGTAGTTAACATTATTTGTAACTTTGTAATGCCGCACCGTTCTTCTAGAATCTAGAATATTGGTACCTTAATGAAAGAAATGCAAGTCATATTTTTTCACATCCATAATTCGCTTCCAAGCGGCAAAAAATTAATTGAAAGTACAAAATCTGTAATTATATTAATATATATGTCTTTCGGAATATAAACTATTGATATAGTTTAATTTCTCGTAAAAAGTACATTTCTCTGAAAGCGTTCGAATCTTTTTATCTGAAATAGTTTCCAGGATATAAGGACTTTATGGAGTTACACTGATCTTTGATGAGTTTTGTCACGCCTTCAAACTGAATGATCGCTACTAAAAAAATGTCTTGCATCTGTTTATGGTATCATCATTCTGTTAAACGTTAATCAAAATCGGTGTTTTCTAATTGGGTAATTTCCTTAACACCGTGTTGCAGACTTGTCAACATTTAATGTCAACGTCTGCAACATGCTGCAACAAAATATTTCAATGCAAAGACGAGAGAGAAAATCTCGCACTCATGTTAGTGTGCAGCAAGTTGTCATCGCGATTAGTGGATTATGCGATTACATTTTCCACACACACCCGAATCTACTATACAGGGGGTCCTGCAAAATGTCTGATGAGTTTTCGTAGACCGCGGGGCCTTTCAAAACGCGAGGCCGGGTTCCGGCGAACGCGCTGAACCTGCCTCGCGCCGGCCCTGGTGGAGGCGGTCACGATCATGAATCTTAATGTTTCGAAGGAAAATTGTTATTCATCCTGCATATCCATTGTTACCGTTTCCACAATAAATCGCTTAATGGATCACGCAGCTGTTTCAAAATCGAATAGAAACCGTCGCGACGCACAGTGTAACTCTTGTTAACAGTTATAACTCTTGAATCATAAGAGATATCGGGATGAAATTTGCACTAAAATTCATTTAAAAAATAGTCAATTTTAACTGTACACAAATAAATTTTTTTCTATTCTGTTAAACAATAATTGTTAATTAGTTTTCATTGACTTTTTTATTAAAATAAAATTATTACCGTTCATTATATTTTTAACAATAAAATTCCTAGATTACTTATATTATTGTTAAAAATTACATACTTGTAACTTCCCGATTTTATAGGGAAGTTATTGTAATGACCCCGAAAATCGAAAATCGATTTTGTAGCAGATCTTCACGTTTCATGGTCATTGCAGTCATTTTAGACTATTTTCAGCAAAATGTTCGTATGTGTGTGTGTGTGTGTGTGTGTGTGTGTGTGTGTGTGTGCGTGCGCGTATGGCCGTTTCTATGTAATCAAATTTTTCGTTAACGTTTTCAGAAAAAGTAACAACGCGATCAGGATGATGAATGATGCAATCGATGTGCCCCGCTGTAACTTAGAGCTGATTAGATTTTGGTCCATTTTGGTCAAGTAGTTTTTTAGTTTTTTTAGGTTTTTTTTTAAAGAAGTTCATTCAACAATGCAATTTATACGAGAGAACGGAAAGTTTCCACCGAAGAAACAAACGTAATTACACAAAAAATTTTTTTTGTACCTTACGATGATGTTTCCAATAATCTCAATGATGCTTACAATAATCGAAATTTATCCCAATGCAAGAGTGAGTTAATCATCTCTACTCCCGAGAATACATTTTCAAAGAATATCGATGAAAGTACAAAAAAAGATTTATATTACAATCTTTAAAAAAACAATCAGTTCAAAACGAATTATTAACTGAGATTAAATTGAAAATTAATATAAACTATATGATAATTATTAATAACATTGATGTTGAAAACGATGATGTTTAAAATTTATTACTTTTCAAGAAAATACTAAAATTCCGTCTACATTGTAGTTAGATTTTCAATTGGCCAGAGTAGGAGTGAAAGTAAGAACTCGTTATCGTGATTATATGAAAAATGCAAATATTCATCAAAATTTAACACCAATAATAAAAATATCGAATCAAGTAAATATGTCAAGTGAGGAAAAATATCAAATCACACGTAGTCAATTTCCAGTGGTTCCTGCTGAAGCGATTACGATTCATAAAAGTCAGGGACAAACATACGAGAAAGTATGTTTGAATTTTAAGACATCTGAAAAATGAACTTTACAAATGTTGTATGTAGAACTGAGCAGAGTTTCAAAATTGAGCAGTTTATATATTTTGGGACAATTTAAATTAACAGTATCGAAGAAAACCAAGATCAATACTGCAAACCCGGATAATGAGGAGTTGTATCGTTTGCGAAAAACTAATTAAGACAATTTATTTTGCAACATTAGTATGCTATAACAAGGAACCAAGCGAGCAACGAACCTGCGATGTTCGTTTAATGCGACGCCATATAGCAAACATTTTGATAAGTAGAAAACTATTGAATTTCCCTGAAAACGTATAATCTTCTTAAAACGTACACTTAATAATGATAATAATATACTGCAACTAACGAATCGGGAAGTTCTTTGTGTGGCTCGTGGAGAGTCACACACCAAATAAAAAAAAAACATTAATTTAAACATTAAAAACATTAATTAGGTACTACTAGCCATGCGTACCACTAACCCTTTCGCAAGAGCAGTCCTATCCGCGAGCTCGCGAAGCGAGCGAGCAAAAACAACCCTACTCGCGAGCGAGCGAAGCGAGCGAGCAACAATAACCCTCTAGTTTTAGGTAGGTATGAACTGTTAATGCAATTGCAAAAATATTCATATTTGGATGGTATTTAAGTACTATACATATGTGAGTTGCTATGCGCCAGGTGACACGTCCCGATAACTTTAAACAATCATAATTTCCACGGTCGGATCGGGTCGGATACGATTTTTGTTGGGATATGTAGAGGAAGGTCTAATGAAAATGATCTGATTTATCCGATTAGGTCCAGTTAGGTCCATCAACAGATATACCTTGCAAATTCTAAGAAAGTGTATAGATTTTATTCATTTCATTAATTATTAATTTCTAATACATTGCTTATGATATTGCTAACAATAATACATAATACATGTATTACAATAAATACATTGCTAATAATAAAACACTGTTTTTCATTTACACAAAAGAGTGAGAAGAAATATTAAATAGGGTAATCAGGACACCTCGATGAAAAGAAGCAATGTTTGGCTGAAAATACTGCATCCCAAATGTCTATCTTTGTGAATTTATATTAACTACAGATTTTGTGAACGAACATTAATTTTTTCAGCTTCGATGTTGATGGACATTTAGCCCCGTTTCACACTTGAGCGGACCGTCCGCGCTCCGCACTCCGCGCGCGGAGCAAGTTACCTGCAATGTTATGGGAGCTTTCACAGTACAGCGGATGGTCCGCGCGCGGAGCGAGCGTCCGCACGGCTCCTCCGCGTCCGCGCCACAGAGTTCCATGTAATCAAATGTAGGCTTTCACAGCCAAGCGGACTCCGCCGCGGAGCAAGCATCTATATGTATAGTACTGTTGTGGCGGCCATGGCGCGGGTCTATGCCGCACAATGGGACAAACCGATAATTCTGTGTCAAAATCAAAAAACTTTTGATAGAAATGAGATAGAGCGATGACTTTTTTTCAATTAAAGCTGAAACATTGCAGAATATGGGAAAAATAGAGAGATTATGGTACGAACGTTTTTTAACCTCGAAAAAATTCGTCAAACTTGCACAATTTCAAGAAAATTGTGGTTTATCCAATACCACGCGCGGAAAATTTTTTTTTTTGACATGCTATACATAATTTTCAGTAGATTTTTTCAGGTTGAATTCAAATCTGGTCTCAAAATTTATCTACGAAGTCAGGATTTTGCAAAAATCTATTTTTGTGAACAAAATTAAGAAATCATTTTTTCGTTGAAATAACCCACCAGTTTGAAGGTATTTGGAATTCTCATATATAAAACACAATAACTGTATACTGTATGAATACTAAAAAAAAATTAAACTTAGTTTTTGTTGAGATATATTTCTGTCAATTCTCCATCTTCGCTCTGCGTTTCTATCCCCCTCCTTATTACAATTTATGGATAGACCGTATGGCGATTAACTTCATCAATCGATTGAATCGGTCTCCGATTTTTCAATGATTACTTTTTTAATCGTACACATTAATCAATCAATCTTGATTAAAATTTTAATCGATTAATGCCCAACTCTTCTGCAACTCTCCACAATTTTTCCAATTAATTCTTCAAATGATCGTATAAACATACGAAAATAATTAAAAAATTTGTCTTCGTTGTTACGTAAATCTACGTATAACGAGACAAACGCGCCTTTTAAACTCCGCTTAGCAATAAGCGGATGTACCCAGTATCGCCTGTTCGTTAGAATTTCTTTTTTCTATTTTTTTTATTTATATAATGAACAGCAACAACATTAAGCAGTAATTCTGTCATACGTGAATAATACTACAGGCTATATACTATCGATTGAAGTTGCATGCGGACTGCGGACGCTCCTCTTGACTGTGAAAACAGCATCGACTCGTCCGCGCTCCGCGGTCCGCTCAAGTGTGAAACGGACCTTAGGAAGCAATAAAAATTTATTAGAAATCGATATGGGAAAGTCGACTCTTTCGTGTGTCACGTCCGGTGGTTCAGCCATCGATAATCACTGTCCAACAAATTTCAACTTTTTTAAATATTTCAATATACTGTTGGGTCCTTCTTATAGAGTTTTTTGCGCTGATTCCGAATCTGTCCTTAATTTTTCTCCTATACGCACAGTTTTTGAAAAACTGAATGCAGGTGGGTTCAAAACTGCGTTTCATCCCCTATCTAAATCTTTAAATTAACCCTTAAGTGCACGATTTTTTGTTTACAGTTTCTATTTATCAAACATTATTAAAAAAGAGTGTATATTAAGGGAAAAATAAGGAAAAAATCACATCTTTGTGAAAATATTTTTTATTACAAAATTATCATATGTTGCCATACTTGAGGTTAGAAAATCTACGACGCATGAATGGCGCGCACCGTATACAAATACATGTGAGCGGTTTGTTGCCTTGTGGCTATAATGCGTAAAAAGCATCCAAACGTTGCTGCAGTAAATGTAGAGCCAGAAAATTCATTGTTGCCAAACGGCAACACGATGTGCACTTAAGGGTTAAAATATATCTCTTTGGAACGTCCACCTTAGGACGTAACACATGCCAATAAATATCTGAAAAATGCCAATGTCTCACTCGATTATAACACAGACCAAGACGTAAGATCTAGACATAATGTGTTACAGTTATGCTGCGAAATATAGCAGTCTGCAACAGTTGTGAAATTAGCGTAATGGTTCGAGCAGATTGAAGCGCTCGCTGTTATAACTATCACAATACTATTTTCGTATCGTGTATCGATAAAGGGACCCTAATGGCACGGTTGCGTTCGGTACTCTATTGCTCGTGTGCGAAGACTGGAGACCGGGTCGAACGCGCGACGTGGTTAACATAATTAACTAGATAACAGAGTAAAGCGAAAAGTGCACTATCGTTATATTAATCAGATTTATTTCTGTCTGAATATAAAGTACACGATGCCTGCGGGAAATTCGAGTTGGTGTTAGCAGTTAAGATAGCATTTAGAAATACATCAAAGTTTCCGGCCACTACAGGAAGTTTGTCAAATGATGCGTATACGTATGTATACAGGGTGAGTCCGAAGAAACAGAACACTTAAACATCTCTTCGTTGTACCAAAAAACTTCTCATGACAAAGTACACTGTTTGAAGGGCCACATGTAACGGTGTAAGGAAACAATTTTCGAATCATTTTTTATGAGATTTCGAGGTCATCGATACTTTTTTAAATGGAATGAGGTATTTTGTAATACATCAATCGATGCAACTGGACATTCGTTATAAAAAAGTACTAACCTATGTATGTCGAAAAGTTAGTAGTTTACGAGATATTTCGATTTAAATAACTCTAAAACACCATTACTGTCCTACTAAGACGTTACACAAGTCACGCTAACATCAATTTCAATTTCAATGTCAATTTTTCAATTTCAACTTCAATTTCAATATCAACTCTTCAACTTCATTTTCAACTTCAATTTTTCAATTTCAACTTCAATTTCAACTTCAATTTCAACTCTTCCATTTCAACTTCAATTTCTTCTCTTCCATTTCAACTTCAATTTCAACTCTTCCAAATTTCAACTCCAATTTCAACTCTTCCATTTCAACTTCAATTTATATTCTACCATTTCAACTTCAATTTCAACTCTTCCATTTCAACTTCAATCTCAACTCTTCCATTTCAACTTCAACTTCTACTCTTCCATTTCAACTTCAATTTCAACTCTTCCTTTTCAACTTCAATTTCTATTCTTCCATTTCAACTTCAATTTCTACTCTTCTATTTCAACTTCAATTTTTCAGTTTCAATTCGTTAATTTCAACTCTTCAATTTCAATTTCAACATCAATTTTTCCATTTCAACTTCAATTTCAATATCAACTCTCCAACTTCATTTTCAATTTCAATTTTTCAATTTCATTTCGTTAATTTCAACGTTAACTTTTCAATTTAAACTATTCATTTTCAATTTTTCCATTTCAACTTTCATTTCAACTTCACTTTCAACTCTTCCATTTCAACTTCAATTTCAATTCTTCCATTTCAACTTCAATTTCTACTCTTCCATTTCAACTTCAATTTTTCAATTTCATTTCGTTAACATCAACTTCAATTTCAATATCAACCCTTCAACTTCAATTTCAATGTCAACCCTTGAATTTCAATTTCAACTCTCCAATTTCCATTTTACAATTTCAATTCGTTAATTTCAACTCTTCAATTTCAATTTGAATATCAATTTTTCCATTTCAACTTCAATTTCAATATCAACTCTTGAACTTCATTTTCAATTTTTCCATTTCAACTTTAATTTCAACTTCACTTTCAACTCTCCCATTTCAACTTCAATTTCAACTCTTCCATTTCTATTCTTCCATTTCAACGTCAATCTCAACTCTTCCATTTCAACTTCAACTTCTACTCTCCCATTTCAACTTCAGTTTTTCAATTTCATTTCGTTTAATATCAACTTCAATTTCAATATCAACCCTTCAACTTTCAGTTCAACTTTAATTTCAACTTCAATTTTAACTCTCCCATTTCAACTTCAATTCCAATATCAACTCTTCAACTTCATTTTCAACTTCAATTTTTTAATTTCAACTTCAATTTCTACTCTTCCATTTCAACTTCAGTTTTTCAATTTCACTTCGTTGATTTCAACTCTTCGATTTCATCGTCAATTTTTCAATTTCAACTTCACTTTTTCAATTTCAACTTTAATTTTTCAATTTCAATTTCATTTTCAACGTCAATTTTTCAATTTCAATTTCAACTCTTCAATTTACACTAGCAAGTAAACGCTAATGTCGACCAGCCATCGCTAGTGATTGACATAATCAATCATGTATAACATATACCTTATGAATTTCTTTTTATGCTAGCTCTAATAATGTGGTACGAGAAATTAAATATTAAATACTATTGTTGATAATCAATGTCGAACTATCGTATATTACACCACCTTGCGTGCGATAGAATTAGGAAACCTCATTTTGAATTTGAGTCTTTATTGTGAACGTAATAAATACGTAGCGAAATTTACTTCATTAAATGATTGAGTCATTTCCAAATATAAATCGTGAGCGAATATCTGTTGAAGCCTGTTCATCACTGAAGACTGCGAAGATTTTTTAGAAGAATCGATGAGCAATGAATTGTTCCTCGATCTACGAGATACGCAGATGTAATATGATCTAGCCAAGAGGACGATAAAAAATGAAATGCACACAATTAAAAAGAGAGTGACTGAGAAGAAAGCAATTAAGAAAAAATCGATGTATGAGATGCGCAGAGTAATATGATCTAGCCAAGAGGAGGATAAACAAATGCAATGCACACGATTAAGAAGAGAGTGGCTGAGAAGAAAGTGATTAAGAAGAAATTGACTAAGAGGAATTGGTGATGATGTAACCACCTTATGAAAATTAAGCTAAGAACAAAGGATTGATCGATCTATAAAAGGGTGGCTCCTCATTAGGAGCTCAGTCCACAAAATACAGTACTACTCAACTCAACAAGTTCAATTTATATTAGCCAAATCAGTCAGTTTGCCTTTTTTTGTGAGAGTATATGTCGTCTCTAGTGAAGTGAAGTTTACCATCATAAGAAAAGGAAAAGACGGTGTTAAAACCCCCGGAGCATCAAACACAGGTGAAAAATCACGCTGTAGTGGTCGTGACATATAATTTGAAACACCCTGTACAAGGAGGTATCCAATCAATTCGAGTATTATTATTTGCTGTTTGTCCACAATCTATCAATAAAAGAATCGAATACTCTGTTTTGGCATGGAGAAATTCAATGACATGTCATTCACAGACGAAAATATCGTAGAGTGCTCGAATAAGGTATGAATCATACATTCAAAGAATTGATTGTTTCGTTTACATGTACGCGCCCACACAGGGAGGCGAAGGGGACAGAGAGAGAAAGGGTGAAGGGGAGTGGCAAAAAAACAATCGTGATAGTAAACACCTTAAAATTCAAATTCATGTATAATACTGCGTGATTCGCGATATTGCATGCATCACCGGCGGCACTATTAGATTTCGGTCGGGAACCCAAACCGTTCCGCCGCATATGCGTGGAAAATAAAGCACCGATGGAGTTACCGATAGAATTATTGTTTAATGGAAATTCGGTGGCCGCTTACGAACTGTAATACTACGAACACAACAATTTCCAATGTAGCGATCGAAAGTTCAAAATAGACGTCTGATGCTAAACCAACGTATTTTGTGTAGGGACGATAAGTTGGCTAGCGAGACCGCACAGGAGGTAAAAGAGTTTATTCCGTAGTTTTGCGAGCAATTCGATTTGTAGGCGTAACCACCTCGCTTGGGAAAAGGTTGAATAATGAACGGAACGTAGAGTTAGTAAACTCTAAATGGAAGGCCTAGAAAGTTAGAAACCAATCAGGATAAGTCCACATTTTTCTGAAAGTTATATACGTACACGGTATGTTCAAACGGATCCAAGACTGATTTTTTTATAGACATACTTGCAGCCCCATCAACGAAGTTACGTGTCGACTCCTTTGTTAAAAAGTGGGAACGAATTTAGTAACTGTTTCGGTCCTTACGCTTGGTGGCAGCACAGTAGTGGCCTGGCGGCACCTGGCGGTGGGAATAGAAACTGTATCCCCACTCCACCCCACTCTTTGCTGGCGGCGTCGGTTTTTCAGCCATTTCCAGCCATTTCTGACATTTCTGACTGTTTCTGACGCGCTCGTTGACATCGCTAGACCACGTCAGATCACATATAATTACTTTTACAATATAATAACTTTTATATTAATATAATTATTAATTACTTCATACTACTTAATATAGCAAGATATAAGTTAAAAAGGAGTTCTCTTGTGTGTTCTATTTTGTATTTTTAGTATTTGTATTTTTATTTGAAAGTGTAGAATTTATAAAGTATAAAGCTGCAAGATGCCTGGATACATGTGTGTAGTGCCTAGTTGCAAATCTGGTTCGATGGTTTCTGCACATGTTTTTCATAAAGACACAGTTCGAGCCAGTTCGAGCACTGCAATGGAAGCAAGCCGTAAATTCTTCAAGACTAGATGGGCTATTTGAACACGAATTGAAGAAGTTTCATGTGTGCGCATTGCATTTCACAGAAGACGATGTTATTCCATCATTAGTCAGGCGCAAATTCAAGCAGGACGCAATTCCAAGTTTGCTTTTACCAAGGCGCAACTACACTAAGAAGAAGAATGCAAAAATAACGCAACTGCAAATTGAATCAGGTAAATGTCTACTATTCATAACCATTTCCATCAGTATACATTTCTATTTTTAATAAATTATATAATTAAATTATCTTATTCTTATATGATTGCAGTTACTTTTTGGAACGAATGGAAAATCCATGAAATAGGAGGAATAACAAGCAAAAAAGCATGCCAAGGCGCAACTATACGAAGAAGAAAATGTTATAAAGGTAAATGTTAAATGGTATAAAGTATTGCGTATTATGTATGAAGTTGTTATGAAGATGTTATATTATGAATAAGTATGTTGTATTATGAATGAGTATGTTTATTATGAATGAGTATGTTTATTATGAATAAGTATGTTTATTGTGAATAAGTATGTTATATTGCAATAATAATAAATATGTACACATACATAACCGTTGTAAATTAATCTTTCTAAAAAACCCAATTCATAACTATAAATAGCTAGCGATGAATACGATTACACGTACATGCGAGGTTAACTATGTGTGAGTACACGTTTGTGTGATCACCAACACACATATACGTTTTAGTTCGGTCGCTCATCTTTAGCTGAGAGGGCGCCCTGAACAGTGCTTCGAAAAAGTACCAGAGTCGACACCCCCTGATCACCACCACCACGGACCAATCAGAGCGTGGCTACAGCGGAATGATTCTGGCTCGGCCAACGACGACGCCACGCTAAGCGGGACCTGTCATCGAGTCGGACTCCGTCCGCTATAGCCGCGCTCTGATTTGTCCGTGGTTTTTCCTTAATAACTCCTTAACAAAGTCGCGAAGAACATTTTCGCAAAGAAAAAAGTTAGGTTAACCCTTAAGGCGGTAGGATAATCAGGTGACAAAACTAGCAAATAACTAGAATCTAACTATACTTGACTCCAAATAAGAATACACTTGTACTAGTGATGGGCATTATCGACTAAATTCAACTATCGACTAATTACTATTTAGTTACTACATACTATCGAATATTTAGTCGATAGTTTTTAGTCGACTGAAATTTCGTTTTAGTGGTTATACGTCTAGATTGCGGGCTATAGTCTATGCCTACGTATAGATCTCATTTCTCACTCACTCTTACAGCATTGTACTGCAGTGCTCACTCAGTATTATAGGCACAGTAAGAGTAAATTGGGGTAAATATACCAGACAATAATTAAATAATTAATAATAATAAAAATAATTTTTTTATAATTTTTAATAATTCGATATCGCTAATGAGTGAATGTATTTGATAGTAAATCTTATAAAATTTATTCAAAACACCCGCCGTTAAATTTCAACCAATAGCTCGATAGTTTAAGGGGGAACTATACCCTCGATTTGTAACTAGAAAGGAACTATTTATCAATGTTATAAACCTCTGAGCAAAAAAAAAGTTTGGTAACATTGTTAAACACGCAACTGCCTAATGAACACGAGATGGAATTGCTTGCTATTTCCATATTCTATTCAGCTCGTCGCGAATGCCGCTATACAGGGCAGCTCGCACTAATATTAGTGCCACCGATGAGAATATCTAACTCATCTGTGTCAGTTTTGCTATGATTCCACGTTGATAGCAGTGCAGCAGTGAAATGTTGCACAATATCGCAGCACTGATTGACAGTCTTCCTGATTAGGCGCCATCTCGTCTAAACGAACTGAACTAAAATTGGCTCTAGACTGGCTCTGCATCAGAGAGGACCTCTGTCTTCATGGGGAAATCTATGCTAATGTGAATGAAATCACGCGCCTCGATTTTTTGATCTTATACGAGCATATTTTTAGCTGCACAAAGGTTCATTTGATAGAGGAAGGTTCATTACAAGGCGCTCTTCTCGTCATATCAGTCAAAAAAGTCTCTTTGAGACAGAAAAATACATTGAAATCTGCGGTTATTTTTCTAGATTTTTTCTCTACTTTGGGCACTCATATTATTAGATATAAACATAATCTCGTTAAATCATGAGAAGACCGCCCTGTATTTAACCTTCCTCTACAGAATGAGTCCTCACCGAGCTCAAAATATGCTCAAATAACGACAAAAAATCGAGGCGCGCAAACCCATGTTTCGACCAAAAATCTAGTAAGATTCTAGTTATTTTCTAGTTACAATCCGAGGGTATAGTTCCCCCTTAAGGGGGTAGTATACCCTCGATTTGTAACTAGAAAATAACTAGAATCTTACTAGATTTTTGGTGGAAACATGGGTTTGCTGGTTTTCAGTTGTAACAGACCTGTACGGTGCAGGCCTGTCACTAGGAGACACACGCCGAACAGAACCGAGCGACGCCGAAGATCACCGAACGCGCCGTCGGTATACGACGCGCTACGATGCGCGGTCCCGCGCTCCAAGCCATATTCGGCGGGAAACGGACGCCGAGGTTCCGCCATCTTGAGGAAGACAGAAACTCGACGTCACACATCCGTTTCCTACACACCATTCCCCCACCACGAATCCTCGCCTATAAAAGGCGATGCAAACGAGGCACGGGCCTCTTTTCCAGCCTGGGCAGCATCCTGGGCACATCCCAAAGTATCGGTAAGTGTGACTGGTACTTTCCTATTTTCCCACGCTCGTCGTCGAGCTGTCCGCAGCATCGGCCTCCTCGACACCGGCGTTTCCTACCGGCGTGACAGCAAGCACGCCAAACAGAGAGGGCAGCATCCTTCTCTGTCGTTCGGGCAGCATCCCGAACACCCGTCTCGGGCAGCATCCCGAGAACTCCGACAGCATCCGGAGACGATTAAATGTAGGGGCAGCATCCTCTACATTTGCCGTAGAACCGCCACGAGGAGTTTCCCAACTCGTGGCCGGGTTTCCTGAACCGTTCCTTCCGAACCCCACCGTCGAAATCTTGCACCAGGTGCACGCGATCGCGTCGCGCCGCGACAAATGTTCACGTAGTAAACACCAGTAGAAGCACGGTCCGGTAACACGACTTGTACGCACACCTAGCTCGCGAACGTGCGTATAGTGAGCCCGAAAGTACATAAGTCCGCTGTCGTTATTTCACGCCCCGCGCACTTCGTCCAATTTCAGCTTCCGTCGATTCTCTCGCCGACTCACGACCCTGGCACGACGAGCTATCGCAGCACGAGAGAGTACGACGTCGCGGCGACATATCCGTCGGGAGCAGAACCGTTACATGGCGCCCGAACAGGGACTCGATGCGAGAATCACGCGTCGGAATAGCGGCCACGTGGCAGAATTTCGAGGTTAACGTGCGGACACCTCGCCGGTCGGGAGTGATGCATCGCGCGCGACATCTCGCGTTCGAGCCGGAAGACCAGTGAAAGAAAATCAGACAAGTGTGACAGTGCCGCGGCATCTAGCGCCGATCGCCAGTGACAGTGCCGGTGACCGAGAGTGCGAGTGAGCGCCATCTCGAAGTACGCGGCGGTACCACGAGCGCGCGGGCGGAATTTGAACGCGTCGCGCAAACCAAGGACCAAGTCCCGGCAACGGGGCATGCCATATTGCTCTGCACGAGTCACCAGGATACAAGTCAAGAGAATCCTGGCCGAACTGCGACGCCTGAAACTGTCAATCACCGGGACCCCGGAGGAACTCCGACAACATTGGGAGAACTGTATCCGCACACAAACGGAGGATTTGTTTTGCGTACCCGAGCAACTGTTCAGAATGGACGAACCAAAACCAGCGGCCAGCGGGCCGCCCGCACCAACGCCCACGCAAGCACCCGCACACACCTTCATCACCGTCGAGTCACCGGACGACCCAGGAAAAAACATGGATCGCATGCGTAAATGGGCATGTACCACTGATGGGAAGGACCCACATACGTTCATAGAACGCCTCGCGGAGTTGCAAGAAACCTACTGCCTCTCGGACGCGGAACTGTTGCGAGGAGTTACCGAGCTTGTGCGCGGAGACGCACAGGTTTGGTACCGGAATAGCCGACACGGGATTACCACGTGGGCGGACTTCAAGAAGAAGTTCATAGCGAACTTCTCCGCGGAACAAACGCAATTACAGCGGGAACGAGAGGCCCGGGAACGAGTCCAAAGACCAGGAGAGCCGTTCCAAAAGTACATGAACGCCCTCATAACGCTGATGCGACGGGCCGACATACCGACCACCGACTACCTGGAGACGGTATACGAAAACATGCTACCGGAACATACCGTCGTGATAAACCCGGCGCACGTTAAGGATCTGGACGACCTGCTAAGCCAGGTCCAACGCATCGAGAGGGCCCTCGACCGAAAGAATAAGACCCAGAAGCCGCTCGCCCGGGGCCCGGCATACGAAGTCGGCCCGGAACACCGCACACCTGACGTCGCGGCCACGAGCACCGCCGGCCAACAACCAGCAGCCCCCGCGAACGACAGCTATAGCCCCGTTACCCACTGCTGGCGATGCAAACAGCGGGGCCACAACCGTTTCGAATGCCGTAACGTGTACCGCCGATTCTGTGCACGATGCGGACGCGACGGAGTGCTCACGCGGGAGTGTCACCCGCCGAATAACAACTACACCGGGAACGCGTCGGGAAACGGGCCAAGGGGCGTGTCGCAGTAGACCGACCGCAGGCCCCGGTAATAAACTTTACACCCAGACCACGGCTATCAATACTAATTCTTGGCCGACAGGTAGAAGCCCTCCTTGACACAGGTGCACAACTGTCCTGCGTTAACGAAGACGTGCAAGCATGGGCCCGGGAACAGGGCATCGTCCCTCAAGCAACCACCGGCCTGGTCGGGATGGCGGACGGGTCAAATACACGTCCCAACGGCACACTACGGCTTCCATTCGTCACCATGGGATATGAATGGGAACACGAATTCACCGTGCTGCCCAAGATGGGGCCGCAGGTACTACTGGGCATACAGACAATAGCCGCTCTGGGAATTAACATACAACCCCCGGCCGACATCGCCATGTGGCCCGTGGCGTACATCGCCGAAGCGCAGCCGGCCCCAGAGACCGAAAAGGGTTTACGCCCCCCCAGCACCGCCGACCGCGAACGACTGGACAGTTTCGTCGCCGCAGAAATGGAGTTATTCAGCACCGTGTCCGGCCGTACCAATCTCGTGCAACACCGTATTAAATTGAAGGACGAGACCCCGGTCAAACAACGGTACCGCCCCCGAAACCCGGCGATGCAGGCTGTCATCGACGCTGAGGTTGAAACCATGTTACGAGACGGGGTAATCGAGTCCTCCAGCAGCCCCTGGAGCTCGCCCGTCGTCGTCGTGAAAAAAAAGGACGGGAAGCCACGGTTTTGCGTCGACTTCAGGAAGTTAAACGAGCGATCGGAGAAGGACGCGTACCCGCTGCCACACATACAAGCAACGCTTGACAAGCTGCGCGGCGCCAAGTTCCTAACGACGCTCGACCTGAAGAACGGATATTGGCAGGTCCCACTAGAGGAAAGCAGTCGGCCTCTGACGGCGTTCACGGTGCCCGGCAAAGGGCTCTTCCAGTTTAAAGTAATGCCGTTTGGCTTGCACTCGGCACCAGCAACGTTCCAGCGACTCCTAGACCGTATCATCGGACCGGAACTCGAACCCTACGCCTTCGCCTACCTAGACGACATTATTATCGTCAGCCCAACATTTGAAGCCCACCAGCAGCATCTGCGTGAGGTCTTCAAACGCCTGCGGGCCGCCGGGCTCAGGCTGAACCCAGAGAAATGTCGATTCGGCGTGGACAGCCTCCGATACCTGGGACACGTGGTAGACCAACGAGGAATACGCACCGACCCGGAGAAAACAGACGCGATCGCCAAAATCGTCACGCCCAAGAACATCCGGGACGTACGACGATTCCACGGGATGGCGTCATGGTACCGCCGGTTCGTGCCAAACTTTGCCGAGTTGATGGAACCACTAACCAAGCTTACGCGGAAGAACGCGAAATGGCGGTGGTCCAAGGCCGAGGAAACGGCCTTCCAGGAAATGAAGCGGAACCTCGTCGCGGCTCCAATACTGGCGTGCCCAGACTTCTCGGAGCGTTTCACGCTCCAAACGGACGCCAGCGATTACGGGCTAGGGGTGGTCCTGACACAAGGCACAGGCGATGAGGAAAGGGTCATTGCCTACGCGAGCCACACCCTCGGCTCGGCCGAACGAAACTACAGCGCAACGGAGAAAGAGTGCCTCGCTGTAGTATGGGGCATCCGGAAGATGAAGCCATACATCGAGGGTTACAAATTTACTGTCGTAACCGACCACCAGGCACTCCGCTGGCTGCGACAGATCGACAACCCAACGGGACGGCTCGCAAGATGGGCCCTCGAATTGCAGCAGTACGATTTCGATATCGAATATCGACCAGGAAAACTTAACTACGTCGCCGATGCGCTCTCCAGAAACATTCCAGTACCAGAGGTATATCTGCTCCAGTCCAAACAGCGCACCGACACGTGGTACCAGAAAAAAATCGAAGCAGTCCACCAGAACCCCGCGTCCGTTCCCGATTACCAGATACGCGAGGGGAAACTGTTTCGGCACCTGTTACACCAGCTTGACTACAACGAGCCAACGTCCAGCAATGCCTGGAAGATCTGTGTGCCGGCAGGGGAGAAGGAAACCCTCCTCCGCCAAAACCATGACGATCCCGCCGCCGGACACCTCGGCATAGCGAAAACAATCGTTCGACTGGCGCAGAGGTACTACTGGCCCGGAATGTTCAGGGAGGTGGCCCGCTACGTCCGAGGGTGCACGAAGTGCCAACAATATAAGACGTCACAGCAACAACCCCCGGGACAACTACACGCGAATCCAGGGACACGGCCATGGCACACGGTCTCAATCGACCTCGTGGGCCCCTTGCCACGCTCACGTCGAGGCCACATTTGGTTGCTCGTCGCACTTGACCGTTTTTCGAAGTGGGTGGAACTCACCCCACTTCGAAAAGCCACCAGCACCGCCGTCACCGCGGCCATTCTGAAGGATGTCATCCTTCGACACGGAGCTCCGGAAATCATCATTACGGACAACGGGCGTCAATTCATTGGCAAACCCTTCACCTCAATGCTGCAGGCCGCCGGGACACAACATCGACGCACGCCGCCGTACTCTCCCCACTGCAATCCGGTCGAGAGGGCCAACAAGGTCGTTAAGACCATGCTGGCGCAATACACCGGAGACCACCACGAGCAGTGGGACGAACAGCTGGACGAAGCACGGTTCGCCATGAACACCGCATGGCACGAGGCCACAGGGTACAGCCCAGCCTACCTCAACCAGGGGAGAGAGCTGCGGCCACCGGGACAGCCCGTGACGGGTGACAACACCGAACCGGCAGCACAGAGGTGGAAGAACCTCCGTGAGGCCCAGGAACTGGCCAAACTGCACTTGGCCAAATCGTTCGGCCGACAGGAAAAATATTACAACTTGCGACATCGCGAATGGAAACCCACGGTCGGCGAGAGCGTATGGAAGCGGGAGCATACGTTGTCGGACAAAGGGGCAGGCATCGCCGCGAAACTCGCGCCGAAGTACAGCGGCCCGTACACGGTCGGACGCATTGTGTCTCCGGTCATAGTCGACCTCCGGGACGCCAAAGGGAAGTGGGCTCGGCACATACATGTGCAACACCTAAAGCCCCATACCAAGGGCGACGCGGACCCCGGGGAACTCGAGGAGGTCGCGGCAAGGGCCACCACGGAGGGGTCGGCGGCGAACACCAGCCCAGAGTCAGCCCCACCACCACGCCGGCGCGGCCGCCCACGGAAAATAACGAACGATATTAATCTATGTCACAGGCAAGCAGGTCCAGGAAAAGAGTCGAAGCAGCCGCTACCACGTACCACGATGGACGATTTCTACGGCGAACTGTGCGAACTGTTCGACGAGCCGTCGAACACCGAAGGACGACCACCCACGCCAACGATCCCGGAGTGGGCCATGCGACCACCGGTGACCGCAGCTACGGCCACCGGTGGCCCCAGAGGGACCCCGCCAACCACCAGCATGCCGACGCCGATGCCGATGCCGACGACAACCACGACGACGGAATCAGCCGTGCGCCAGGCGGTACGCCTACGCACGGGCACAAAGGGGGCCGAGGGCCCCAGCGCTCGGCACACAGTCCGCACGCGGACAGCGGCGGAGCGCAAGATAGAGGTGGCCGCGAGGAAACCCACGCGACCACAGCCAGTGGTCACCCCGCGGAGACAGGGCGCCGCCACGAAGCCAGGAGAAGGGACGACCACCGTCCGGCGGACGACGGGTACGCCCAAAATACGGGCGGTCACATGGTTCCCCAAGCCAGTCAGGGTGATCGGCACGCAACCGGCAACGGCGTCGACCAGTGCCCTCACCCCGGCGGAGCAGCTACCCACGCAGTCCATAGACGACCACCGCGAGCAAATCGGCCACCCGCCGGCGATCCAACCCCACCGGATCGAATCCCCAGAACCGGCCAAATGGTGGCCCGACGAGCCACTGGTGCCCAAGGCGGAGAAAAAGAGCCGGTCAGCTTCCAGGGCGCGACGCCACTCGGCCATGTCACCGAGGCCGAACCGAGGGCACAAGACACAAGGGGCGACGCGGAGTCAGGCGGAACTCTCTGAGCCGGGGGGCTTCGAGCCACCGAAACCAAAGACCACCGACACGGCCGACGCGGCCACCGACCCACGGCCATCGGCCCTCGCCGCGTCAAGAGAGCGAGAGAAACGGACCCGCTCACCCACAGGGCAAAGACCGCACGATCCCCGCAGCACCGGGGATACAAGACGCCCACACCAGCCCAGTGCAACACCGGGACCCAGCCGGACACAGGGGCGAACGACTACCCGGACACCAGCGGCAGTCCGGACAGGAGGGGGACCAGAGGAGGTAATCCGGCCCATACGGGCAACGGCGACGAGGGACCCCGAACTGCCAGACGAGGAGCGCCCAGGGAACGACGGCCAGCCGGTAGCACCATGGCGGAGGGCGCCGGGGGCACCCGCTCCAATAACCTACACGGGGGTACATGCGCCCTGCCCAACCGCATGGTACCTGCTGCCGACCGGCCGCCACGTGGAGGTACCCACGCGCTTCGTGGCGAGAAGGGAGTACCGAGCGTCGCTCGACAACGAGCGCTGGATGCTCCTGTTCGAGCGAGATGGGCGCCTCCGCCGGTGTAAGCGCCGAGACACGGCAGGGCCATAAATGAACACGAACCCCGCGCCGGGGAGGGTCATAAACGGTAGTCGTTCCTCTCATACTTCATATTTTTTTATACATTGTGTCACGCACCGCGGCAGCTACCGCGGGCTGACCAAACAGTAGCGCCAGAAGCTCTTTCTTTTCCCTCGGCAGCGCTCTGCAACGCGAGTTCCGTTTTCCTCGCATCATTAATAGTTAGGTAGTGACCCGCGAATAATCACTCAGTTGCGGTTTGTTTTTTTTTCTCTCTTCGCCGACAACCGCCGGCACGACGACGGGAACCAGTCCAACCAAGCTATAAATGTAATGGTGTTGAAATTTTGATTAACTATGTGTGAATATAACCAACTACGTTTGTCTGTGTGGAAACCAATTCCTTGTGTTGTCTTACTCACAACCCCCGCTCCATTCCCTGCGTTTCAGATGCGTACACGATGTCACGACACAACCATCTGCTGTATTCGGTGTGCTCTCTTGTTTCTCTCCAATAAAAGGGTGCCCGCTCACGCACGTTCGCTGTTCCGATGGGGGAGGGGGGTGTAACAGACCTGTACGGTGCAGGCCTGTCACTAGGAGACACACGCCGAACAGAACCGAGCGACGCCGAAGATCACCGAACGCGCCGTCGGTATACGACGCGCTACGATGCGCGGTCCCGCGCTCCAAGCCATATTCGGCGGGAAACGGACGCCGAGGTTCCGCCATCTTGAGGAAGACGGAAACTCGACGTCACACATCCGTTTCCTACACACCATTCCCCCACCACGAATCCTCGCCTATAAAAGGCGATGCAAACGAGGCACGGGCCTCTTTTCCAGCCTGGGCAGCATCCTGGGCACATCCCAAAGTATCGGTAAGTGTGACTGGTACTTTCCTATTTTCCCACGCTCGTCGTCGAGCTGTCCGCAGCATCGGCCTCCTCGACACCGGCGTTTCCTACCGGCGTGACAGCAAGCACGCCAAACAGAGAGGGCAGCATCCTTCTCTGTCGTTCGGGCAGCATCCCGAACACCCGTCTCGGGCAGCATCCCGAGAACTCCGACAGCATCCGGAGACGATTAAATGTAGGGGCAGCATCCTCTACATTTGCCGTAGAACCGCCACGAGGAGTTTCCCAACTCGTGGCCGGGTTTCCTGAACCGTTCCTTCCGAACCCCACCGTCGAAATCTTGCACCAGGTGCACGCGATCGCGTCGCGCCGCGACAAATGTTCACGTAGTAAACACCAGTAGAAGCACGGTCCGGTAACACGACTTGTACGCACACCTAGCTCGCGAACGTGCGTATAGTGAGCCCGAAAGTACATAAGTCCGCTGTCGTTATTTCACGCCCCGCGCACTTCGTCCAATTTCAGCTTCCGTCGATTCTCTCGCCGACTCACGACCCTGGCACGACGAGCTATCGCAGCACGAGAGAGTACGACGTCGCGGCGACATATCCGTCGGGAGCAGAACCGTTACACAGTTAGTGTCCTTATTTGAGCAAATTTTGGGCTGGGTGAGGACTCATTCGAAAGAGGAAGGTTCACCGCAGGGGTCTCTGGTCATGAGGTTAACGAGAATATGTTTATATCTAATAATATTAGTGTCCAAAGTAGAGTAAAAATCTAGGAAAAAAACCAGGAGATTTCAATGCATTTTTCTGTCTCCAAAAGACTTTTTGACTGATGGGATGACCAGAGCCCCATGCGGTGAACCTTCCACTTTCGAATGAGCCCTCACCCAGCCCAAAATTTGCTCAAATAAGGACACTAAGTGAAAACCAGGAAACCCATGTTTCGAGCCATTTTTCTAGTAAGATTCTAGTTATTTGCTAGATATTTGCTATTTACTAGGATCTTACTAGATTTTGGGTCGAAAACATGGGTTTCCTGGTTTTCACTTAGTGTCCTTATTTGAGCAAATTTTGGGCTGGGTGAGGGCTCATTCGAAAGTGGAAGGTTCACCGCATGGGGCTCTGGTCATCCCATCAGTCAAAAAGTCTTGTGGAGACAGAAAAATGCATTGAAATCTGCTGGTTTTTTCCTAGATTTTTACTCTACTTTGGACACTAATATTATTAGATATAAACATATTCTCGTTAACCTCATGACCAGAGCCCCCTGCGGTGAACCTTCCTCTTTCGAATGAGCCCTCACCCAGCCCAAAATTTGCTCAAATAAGGACACTAACTGAAAACCAGCAAACCCATGTTTCCACCAAAAATCTAGTAAGATTCTAGTTATTTTCTAGTTACAATCCGAGGGTATAGTTCCCCCTTAAGGGGGTAGCGAAACATGGGTTTGCGCGCGTCGATTTTTTGGCGTTATTTGAGCATATTTTGAGCTGGGTGAGGACTCATTCTGTAGAGGAAGGTTAAATACAGGGCGGTCTTCTCATGATTTAACGAGATTATGTTTATATCTAATAATATGAGTCCCCAAAGTAGAGAAAAAATCTAGAAAAATAACCGCAGATTTCAATGTATTTTTCTGTCTCAAAGAGACTTTTTTGACTGATATGACGAGAAGAGCGCCTTGTAATGAACCTTCCTCTATCAAATGAACCTTTGTGCAGCTCAAAATATGCTCGTATAAGATCAAAAAATCGAGGCGCGTGATTTCATTCACATTAGCATAGATTTCCCTATGAAGACAGAGGTCCTCTCTGATGCAGAGCCAGTCTAGAGCCAATTTTAGTTCAGTTCGTTTAGACGAGATGGCGCCTAGTCAAGAGGACTGTCAATCAGTGCTGTGATATTGTGCAACATTTCACTGCTGCACTGCTGTCATCGTGGAATCATAGCAAAACTGATACAGATGAGTTAGATATTCTCATCGGTGGCACTAATATTAGTGCGAGCTGCCCTGTGTAACGGCATTCGCGACGAGCTGAATAGAATATGGAAATAACAAGCAACTCCATCTCATGTTCATTAGGCAGTTGCGTGTTTATCAATGTTACCAAACTTCTTTTTTGCACAGAGGTTTATAACATTAATAAATAGTTATTTTCTAGTTACAAATCGAGGGTATAGTTCCCCCTTAAGCGACTGATTCAGTAACTGAATTTAGTCGATAGTTTTCAGTCGTTTACAGGTTACTCTCGTATTTACTCTTATTCTCGATGTTCGCTAGTTAAATGAATAGTAGGACAGTATGGGACAGTACAGAGATATTAAATTTCGTGATTGAATGATTTTGTCTTTATTTAATAATAAATTCATACACTATGTTATAAATATAAATGTACACAATTTATTTATATCACATATATAGTTTATATTGTATAAATAGCAATAAGATTTTAACATCCAATATGAATTAAAGTATTGAAATATCTATTACATATTTCATTACTTGCATATTTGCACGTCCTGTCATAATTATGTATTTCTAACCTTGTCGTTTCATCGTCTGACACTGACATTTGAAATTTCAAGATGGCGACGTGTAAACAGTCGACTGAAAATAGTAACCCCTACTACTAACCCTACTACTAAATAGTAACCACCACTACTAAATTCAGTCGATAGTTTAAAAAATCAGTCGACTGAAAATAGTTGTTGAATACTATCGATTTAGTCGATAGTTTTTAGTCGATGGTGCCCATCACTAACTTGTACTGCGCAAGTCGTTGCGCGTCAGCCATAAAATTGATGGTGTCAGCCAATGATCGCGTGGTCGGCGATGTACGAGTACGGGGATTAGCCACACACAATGAGCGAGTTCCGTTAGAGTCAGATGCGCAGTAGAGTCTTAAATTCGTCGGCTAATAAGTACATTCTTATTTGGACTCGAGTATAGATTTTGGGTTGAAAAATGGGTTTGCGGGCCACGGCTTTTTGTCCTTATTTCAGTAGATTTTGGGCTGGGTGATAGCTCATTCTAAAGAGGAAGGTTAGATGCAGCACGCTCTGGTCATGAGTTTAACGAGATTATGTTTATATCTAATAATATGAGTGTCCACAGTAGGGAAAAAAATCGAGAAAATACCCGCAGATTCCAATGTATTTTTCCGTCTCTAAAAGCTTTTTTGACTGACGCGATGACCAGAGCGTGCTGCATCTAACCTTCCTCTTTAGAATGAGCCCTCACCCAGCCCAAAATCTGCTCAAATAAGGACAAAAAGCCGCGGCCCGCAACCCATGTTTCAACCCAAGATCTAGTTAGATTCTAGTAGATTCTAGTTATTTGCTAGTTACGTAAGTCAAGGTCCTACCCCCTTAACACTCGAGTGGTGACTCAGAGTCATCACTTGAAATTGATATACCATTATTCAAAATATTGTTTAGATTATTAAATATAAAATCCATAAAATGGAAAAAATTATATACATAGAATACATAGAATATCGTAGGTCGGAAGAAATGTTTTACTTTCGAGTTAATATAGCTCCGAGTGCAAAGGGTAAAATTATCTCTTTCAAGCAAGTACGACAGTTTTAGGACACTCTGTATATTGCTGGAGGTTGAAGAAATTGTACAGGGTGTCCTGAATTTAAATGGCAAAACTTCAGGAGCGTGTAGGGGACCGAAAATCGAAGACAAAAAGACTTTTAGAGATTTGCTCGTTTTTGCTTCGTTTTGGAGAAAATCGCAAAAAAAGAAACAAAACAAGTTTTCATTTTTGTACTTATTTATTTACATATAAAAAAAGTACAAGTGTATACAACAACTAGGGTTGCCAGAAATGTTTTATCCAAATATAGAAGAAGTAGTGAAAACTGCAATTATGAGCACAGACTTAAGATACGTACAGACGTCTCATGCTGTTGTATATCAAATTTTATTGTGATTTTGTAATTAACAGAAACGGGATCACATTCTTAACAATCATATAAATGTACGCAAAGATATTAATGCTCATGAATCTATTACTTTACTTTACTTGTATGTAGTACTTCATAATTATCCTACTACATAATTTTTACCATTCAAATACACGCGCCATATACATTTGTAATCTTCAAATCATATTAAGTATCCGTAGTAGAAATTGGGTATACAGAATATTCGGTACTTGCTAATACGTTGCTATCGGTAACATTGGGCGCGACACCGAAGTGGTATTGGGGCCGCTTTGGCCCCAGCAAATCCGGCGTGACAGAACAATAGCATGAGACGTCTGTACGTATCTTAAGTCTGTGATACGACTAAATGACTCTATTTATACCTCGAGAACAATATTAGTAACCACCCTTGGCCAACGACACCTTTTTAAGTAAAAGGTAAAAACCCCGAAACCCTCATCGGTTTGAATAGAATAAAATCAAATCTTGTTGGGTTCTAGAAAAAATTCCACAAGTTTGGACATTACTAAAAACGGATTGTCTATTTATTACATAGCGACAACGTAGCTAGCTGACACGAGGCATTCATTTTGGTTGCCTTTTAAGTTTTTAAGTTTATTTTATGTATCTCCATTTCATCTACGAAACGTATTTTTTAAATTTTCAATACAGGCCAACATAAAAGAGTTGTAAAATGCAACTTTTAGTATTTTCTCTACAATTCCGACCAACTGCAATTTTTGAAAAAATATCTCTTCGCACCATGTAGTAAACAAATTGCTCTAACTTCTCAAAAAAGTTCAAATCGAATATTCCAATATTAAAAAAGTTATCCTTCGTTTTAGAGCGTCCGAATATTAATGGGAGTCACTGTATATACGAAGGGAAAAGATATTTAACATATCGATTTCTACATTATATGCAAAAGTTATCGATGTTGGAGATAGCTATGCTGCAGTTTTGCCAAATGATTGTTATAATTCATAATTTTGCCATGGCTATATGTATAATTAATCGATTTCAAATGTTTTTATGACGAAAAGAAGCTTAAACACGCCACGGATCGAATAAGTTAGGCTGTGCCAACATCGAAACGTTTTCTTTGAAAAGTTCATGAACTTTTATTTGCGACTATCGACGACGTATTCTATTCTGCGCGTCATTTTTAATATGATACGAATATCAGCGTACACATACCGTGCATGATTGTTTACATCTTTCTTAATACTTTCGTATCGGAAAATAAAATATCTTTCAAATTCAAATTTAGATTAATTATGTTGATGTGTTAGTATTTGTTACCAATATATGTACAAAACATAATTTTTAAAACTATACTTTTGTTCTGTAGATTACTTAAGTGAACGTTGTACATATATAATCAGGTTTACGTGAATGCGTTAAACAATCTACGAATTAAAAATATCAAAACATAAAAAAATTTTATATTTACATAAACAATTAAAAACATTAAAAAGATTTTTTAACAAATCAACGAATATTTAGATAATCGTTTAATAAAATTATTATGAATGAAAATTCTATACTTTAAATTAAGAAGCAATATGACTCTGAATTTCGACAGCTCCGGAAAGTAGACAAGAAACCGCTCAAACGCTTTCGATGCGGGCAGGCGGGCATCGACGGTTACTGTACGAATATAATGCGGCAACATTGCACTTTTAAAGCTGACAACGCTGTAAAATCTAGCGTCCTGAGCCAAACACCTTTCGCGTTGTAACGTCGTGTAGTTCACTAGCTGACCGTTCCATTTCGATAGAGTCCGCTGTCGTGCTAGGGCATTTTCTACAGGGTCGGTAATTCAGAATCCCGGCGTGACGGAACAATAGCATGCACAGTCTGTACATATCTTAAGTCTGTGATATGAGATAGGCTCAAAATATAGGAGTTCAAGTAAAAGAGGTACACAGATGATTTTTTATGCAAATATGAAATAGGAGATCAAGTTCAAATAAAGAAGACTCATATCAAATATAGAAGATCTGGCAACCCTAACAACAACTCAAGAGAGCAACTGATAACGAGATATTGAATTTTTGCGATTGTTGGGTTTTTGGGAAGCAAGGTAATTTTATAATAAAGAAAACAGGCAGATATCTTTTTAAACGATATTTATGTAGATGCTCTCTCTTCAGAAGTTAGGTTTAGACTGATGATGGTCCGGAGCTTGCCGGTACATTTTATACCAAAAACATGAGTCATTGTCGTCATGCGGATTCAAAGGGCCGCCGCTCTATCTTTGTTTATAAACCTAAGATATCGCAGAGATTAATGTAATAGGACCGGCAGAGATGGTCCCTGGAATGTTTAAAACAATGGTTCTCGGAACAGTATTCATTTCTGTATCATGACGACATATATCGAAACCCGAAGATATGGTTCCTCGAATGTATATGTATACAATAGTTCTAGGAACAGATAAACGACGTCATATATCAATAGCGATTTTTTCCAAAACGAAGCAAAAACGAGCAAATCTCTAAGAGATTTTTTGTCTTAGTTTTTCGGTCCCCTACACCAGTTCTCCCCAACCTTTTTATCGCCGCGGACCGGTCAACGTTTGATAATTTTACCTCGGCCCGCTGAAGGGGGGGGAAGGGACTTGATTGTTTATATTTCAGATTGTTCTGATTTAATAATTTTAATTTAATTATATTTAAATAATTGTATTTTATGTTCCTTGGGCGGCCCGGTACCATTTGATCCACGGACCGGGGGTTGGGGATCACTGCCCTACACGCTCTTGAAGTTTTGCCATTTAAATTCGGGACACCCTGTATATCAGCGACGCGTATTATTATTGGAGTACGATGACTTTGGTTTGCAATAGTTCACTCATTCTCTGCCTTCTGGTGTAGAGGAAGAAGAACTTTAAAAAATTGTTTTTGGAAGTACTATAATTGGCGTAGTTGTTGAAGAAAATGGGTATGCGTATTGGTCTCTTACAAGAGAGCATTTCCGAGGACGTGCAGTATCGGGAAACGACGCATCAACATCGAAGCTGAAAAAATTAATGTTCGTTTACAAAAACTGTAGTTAATATAAATTCACACAGATAGACATTTGGGATACCGTATTTTTCAGCCAAACATTGCTTCTTTTCATCGAGGTGTCCTGATTACCCTATTTAATATTTCTTCTGGCTCTTTTGTGTAAATGAAAAACAGTCCTTTGAGGTAACAATTAACGTTGTTAGTTGAGGATGTTTGCTCGTAATGTATTAGAAATTAATAATTAATGAAATTAATAAAATCTATATACTTTCTTAGACTTTGCAAGGTATATCTTTTGATGGACCTAACTGGACCTAATCGGATAAATCAGATCATTTTCATTAGACCTTCCTCTACATATCCCAACAAAAATCGGGGACGTGCCACCTGACGCATAGCAACTCACATACAGTACTTAATACTATGAAAATATGAATATTTTTGGAATTGCATTAACAGTTCATACCTACCTAAAACAAGTATGTAATTTTTAACAATAATATAAGTAATCTATTAATTTTATTGTTAAAAATATAATGAACGGTAATAATATAAACTGGACTAAGAGTTTCTTAGTTTTCCTTAGTGAGTATCACTGTTTTTGGGTAAGTATATCTGTCATTGAATCATAGTTAACAATTAAGAGGCTTTTCTAGCGAACTGTTTAGATTATATCGAGACGCGAGATGTTTATGCTATGCTGCAGATAAGGTTTCGACTAAGGTCCCCGTTCTGTCTGCATTTAGTTGAAACAAGATCTTTGGTGAGATCACAGTGATCCATATTGATTGAGAGAACTTTTACATATTTAAACGTTTTGTTTTAGTTTTTTACGTTTTCTACTGTAAGGAATATCGAAATTGCGAATGTCGAGAGCGGACAGCGTGCGGCTCGACAGCGCGACGCGTACCCTTCAGGTAAAAACCCAGTGCACATTTGGGGGTGCAGGTAGAAAACACGCTGGCAACAAGGTGTCCTTAAGACTAGAGTTTACCTGAGCGGTCACTCTTCCAGTGACGCTCGGAGTGTCAAGTACTGAAAGATTCTCTTAATAAATCGCACCTTTGCGGACGGCTTCACCGTCGATCGTTGTATCATTTACCGCCCACACCTTTAACCTTTTAAAATAGTCTAGTTAGTAGGCTATTATCTTACACTACAGTTTAAGTTCGGTTTAAGGGTACAGTTTAAGTCTTCCAGTTTAAGTTTTGTTTTTTTTTCTGTAGTTTATAAGTGTTTATTATGTGTATAGTTTATTAAGTGTTTCTATTGACCTTTGTGTTATTAATATATATATAAAAAAGGTAAAATATCAACAAAAATATAACAAATATAAAAGATAAGCCAATTAATCTTACCAAAACGTTTTTAAATTGACGTTAATAGGTAAACTTTTGGTCAATTTATTTAGTTGCAAATTAGTTGTAAATTGACCAAAAGTTTACCTGTTAATATCACTTTAAAAACGTTTTGATAAGATTAATTGGCTTATCTTTTATATTTGTTATATTTTTGTTGATCTTTTTATCTTTTATAAACGCAAAATTGCCCACGCCTGCATGAAACATACATGAAATAGTACGAAATAACAAAGGTCATAATATATAGAATAGACATGATTTTAGAAATTATTATAAAAAATATCTTTTTACACACGCTTGTGAGGCGTTTTTACCTCCACGGCACATTTTTTCTGCGTTGATTATAAAAAGATTTCTCGAATTTATATTTTACATATTCCATAAAACATTACATGTATGAAATGTAAATATAAAATACATATTTAGTAAGAGTAAAAAATAGTTTGGAAGATTATACTTAAACAATTTTATTTTAATAAAAAATATCAATGAAAATTAATTAACAATTATTGTTTAACAAAATAGATAAAATTTTATTTGTTTACAATTAAAATTGACTATTTTTTAAATGAATTTTAGTGCAAATTTGATCCCAATATCTCTTATGGTTCAAGAGTTATAACAAAATGTCACTAAATTTCTCGATCCAGCCAACTCATAGTGGGCGAGAAACCGATCTTTTTGGACAAAAATCTGCCGAAAACTCAGTTTTTCATCGATACAATTGGAATTTTTTTAAAAATGTTCGTGAAGGACTATACTTTGATGACGTGCTGCGCGAAAATCGTTATCAAGAATCCTTATCTACAAAACCCAATAACTCCGATACTTCATCCGCCCATACCATAAATTTGCATGTCCCAGCTGAGTTGCCGACACTTCTTAACCCTTTAAAAACAATTTTATTAAAATTTATCCACGGTATAAACTACCTCCATCAGTTCATAAGGTACTGCAACATGGAAGTGAAGAAGGTACTTGCTACATTTGAACTGCCAATTGGTTTGTATTCAAAAGAGCCACAAGAGGCAAATAATAAATTCTTCAGGAAATCACGAGCTGAAGACTCCTGAATGTGTTGCCGCAAGAAGACAAATATAGATATTATACGGCATATGTTATAATTATTATCATCCGATCCACTTATAAGCTCTCTAAGAATAAAGGATGGCAAGCACAAGGAAGTTCTTTCTCAAGAAGCGAAAACGCTGCTGTTGGATCAATAAATTAATGGTGAGTCAATTGGTAATTCTCAGGGCCAGATTTACAGTTTAAAATTGTGCGGTTTAGGGTTTAGGGTTAAGAAGTGTCGGCAACTCAGCTGGGACATGCAAAATGGTATGGGCGGATGAAGTATCGGAGTTATTGGGTTTTGTAGATAAGGATTCTTGATTTCTTGTGACAGTTAACGATTTTCGCGCAGCACGTCATCAAAGTATAATCCTTCACGAAAATTTAAAAAAAAATTCCAATTGAATCGATGAAAAACTGAGTTGTCGGCAGGTTTTTGTCCAAAAAGATCGGCGTCTCGCCTACTGTGCCACTGTACGTAGGTGCAAATGCAGACTTCCGACGAGTGACAAGTTTCGACCACTGCTAGATGTGGCCTGAATAATAAACAGACGCACAGGATAAAGATAGAGGACGAAAGCATCGATCCGTTGTGACATTCCCCTATCGTTAGAAATCGCTTCTGTGGATTGCTCTTGTCAGGCGCGGAGAATTTTCTCCCAGTTTATTTGGATTGGAAACACTTCTAATCTCTTTTCCGCGAATAGAAAAGCAACGTATATCGATCCAATTCAGAATCGCCAGATTAAAACTTGTCTCCCCACCTTCCCCTTCTGCGGCGCTATTCCCCCATGCTTCCGACACGCCGCGGTCACGTGACGCGTTTCGTCTCTGTCGTGCATGTGTCACAATATGTCACGTCACTAATCCGGGACTGGCAGAGAGAGGCTAACTTCTCCCCACAATTCGAGTCAATTTCCCTGATCTGCCGAGTCTGCTCACATTACACTGCCCAACACTAAAGTTCAACAATTACTGTTAGCTGATTCTCATAGAGTTTTTTGCGCTGATTGCGAATTTCCCCTTAACTTTTCCCCTAGACGCACAGTTTTTGAGAAACATGATTTTGAAACAAAACATATTTTTCAACTTTAAACAAACATTGTAACGTTATTATAAAAGATAATATTGAATTGTTCTTTGCAACAGCAGATTCTGTAGACTTTCCCGAATACAGCGATATCCAATATAAATACATGTGTTTAAACAATCGTTAAAGATTGAGTAACAAATAAGGATCCAGCGGAAAATCGAACTATATCACACGATTGGACAGACTTTTATCGTGGAGAACCACTCTTTGAAGATTGCAACATCGACGTTTTTTTCGAACCAGAAAGCAAAATATCTTCGCCCAACGCGAGTAGCCGCCAGTGGCGCTCAGTGGGCTCGACTGAAGAAGCACGCGACATTTTTTAATAACTGAAAATATCGCAATAAAATTTGAACTCAGTATATAAAAAAATAATTCCTTCTCAATGATTTTTAACTTAATATATATCATATTTGTTTAACCGTTTTTATTAATTTAAAACAGTTTTATAAATTATTTATTCTATAATGTATTTAATATTTTCGCTATTTAATGTAAATAGATAAAATGTTTAAGTTTTACATTATTGAGAAAAATTTGTTAAGGCCGAAAATATTGAAAAATTGAAATTTTTACCACTTTTGATCGTTTATAATTCGTAAACCAATTCACCAATTTCAATGAAATTTTCAGAGCGTATATAATTTATACCAGTTAATAAAACACATTTTTTAAATTTTCGTTATTGGACCAGCTAAAAAAGTTGTAAAAATCAATGTTTAGTATTGTTTTTCACCATTCCGACAAAATGCATTTTTTCAGCTTATTTATTAGGCGTGATTTACTAAACTAATTCTTCTAGCCTTACAGAGAAATTGAAGTCGTTTGGTCCATTCATATAAAAGTTATTCTGATTTAAAGTGTGTGGAATCAGTTATGCTCCTTACTGTATATTAAGTTCTAAAAGTAAAATATAATTGATATATATTAACTTACTTGATGTATTACATTAAATAATATGAACAGAAAACGTATAAAACTGAAAATAAATCGGAATCACAGTACTGCACAGGCTGATAGTTCTGCTCTGAGTGACAATAATTCTATTTCAATCCACAATTTGCGTCGACAAAACAAAACGTAAAGATTTGAAGATCGATGCGCGTAAACAATTACAATGTAACTTATGCACTGTTGGAAAGAATTCGTCAAACTCAACGCAGTCAAAATATCAGAGATGAAAGACGGACTTATTTACTGCAAAATATAAATTAATATTAAATAAAAATATAATATAAATATTAATATGCAACACAATTCTGTCAGACTACCAGAGGCTGCGTACTTGACGAATTCAGCGCGTAGCGCGCGTCCGAGCGCGGACAAGATAACGCGACGCGGATGTCTTCAGACGATAATATCTTGAAAAAGGACTCGAACAAGGAAATCATTTTTGTCACATTACATAGAGGAAGGTTCACTGACAAGATTCTAACTTGTTAAAAAGTGGGCCCCCCTGGGACCCGAAAGATAGCGCATGTCAAAGATACACATTTTTAACGATTATTTTCATTTTGCTCAGTATTTTTTAAAAATATGTTATCTCTATATATAAAAATGCAGTGCTGACTCATTCACTGATCAACGCCCAGGCTAAACCCTTGGACCTAGAAAGCTGAAATTTTGCACAGAGGTTTCCTTTATGATCTATACAAGGGATAAGAAAGGATATTTCGAAATTCAACCCCCAAGGGGGTGAAAAGGGGTTGCAACGTATGTATGAGGAATATTTTGTTCGTGGTCGGATTTACTTCATACTTGGTCTTAATGCTCTTTGATATAATTAATCAAACACCTGTTTCGGCATTTCAAAAAATGCAACCCCCGAGGGGGTGAAAAGGGGTTGCAACGTTTGTATGAGGAATATTTTGTTCGTGGTCGGATTTGCTTGAAACTTGGTCTTTATGCTCTTTGATATAATTAATCAAACACCTGTTTCGGCATTTTAAAAAATTGATCCCCTAAGGGGGTGAAAAGGGGGTTTGAAATCTAAGATGGCGGCATGACATAAAATTAAAACTCTATAGGGGTGAATGGGGGGTTAAAAGGTTTTATGGAGAAACAATATCAATTTCCGAGGGCATTAAACAGTTTTCTATGCGATCGAAGCCGCGGGCAAAAGCTAGTATATATCATAATTGCCAATGAAAAGTATGATTTCTTATCAATAAAGTGTGCATTTTGATGTACAAAAAAATTCAGGGCAAGAAGTTGATCATAGTTATCAGGACACTTTAAGAATGAACAGCAAAATTATGTAGGGAAAATCGATATTCCTAAACTGTCTAACTTCATACGTCTCACAACTAGAACTGCTTTAGTATTTGATTAATTTTATAATTTTCGTGGTCGGTGGACATTTACATTTCGCGTATTTCTTTACTCGAACCGACTCACACTGGTCCACGCGCTCGATCTAGCTGTTCATTTGGTAAAAAAGCAACTTGCCCAAATCTATGTTTATTGAATGTATATTATTATATATTGCTTCCTGAATGTCCATGACATTCGAAAACGATGGAATTAATGAGATTTATTGAAAATTGTGATTAGAAAAAGCATTTTTAAAAGCACCTCTTTTCTTATTGATACCCTGGAGAATCTATTTAATATTATGTGTAATGTATTTAATATTCATAATTTATTGAAATAACAATGCTCAATAAACTAAAGAGAATCTTCAAAGTTTTCAATCTTTGGTAAAGGATATCTTTCGAGTCCCACATGGACCCTCATTGTATCAGAGTGCATTATTATTAGCGTTCATTTCTCTATGAAATCGTGCAAGAATCACATTCTGTTCGGTCCTGGTACACAAGTTGTTATTGTTGTTGTTGTTGTTGTTGTTGTTATTGTAGTAATAATAATGATCATCATGATGATGATGATCATGACGACGACGACGACGATGATGATGATGATAATAATATACGGACCGAGGACCTTTTATACAAATGTGTACAGTTTTTACAGTATAACTGATATGACAAAAAGAAGATAAGACAAAAAATCTTAACATAAAATCTTAACCCAAGTCTTAACTAAAATTTACATAAAAATGGACCGTGCGAAACTAAACAAATACAGGTATGATTAACATATAGTATTGCGCAATTTTGTTTTGAATGCCATTAGAGCAAGCAATAATGCGATTTAATGGATTTCTTATTCCATATGAGGATTTGGATTTCATTGTTTGAAATCCTGCTCTCATTTACGATACTATCTCCTCGCCGATTTCGATGAGCTTTATTTCAAAGGAAAAAGATATTTAAAACACCGAATTTATAACATAGTTCAAAGTCTTCGAAATCGGTGAGGACCCACATCATCGGCAACTTTACCCGAACAATAGAAGAAGCACAAACTTATTGAATTAAAAACTCACTTATTGAGCCGTAAATCCATTTGACTACCACATACAACCACCACACTTTCACATAATTGTTGAACTCGTAGCACACTTTTATAACTCGTATCGATATCGAACGAAATTACTTACTCTGACGCGGAAAGAGTTCGATGCTTTTCGCGATGCCGCGCGAAACTGTGCTCTCCCAGCGTACAATGTATTCGATGAAGGTGTCGTTTAAAACAAATGAAATCGTTCGCAAGGAGGGTCAATAACTTCCGTTATTGAGGAGAGAATACAGTCATTAAGACGGTAAGGATATATAAGAGGTACAGAACGACGGGAGGACCGCATAATATGGCATTTTTTAATGTTAAGATCCATACCGTTCCTGTGACACCAGTCGCAGAAACGATCAAGGTCTATCTGTAGTCTGGAAGAATCATCCAGGGACGAGATGATGCTAAAGATTTTTAGATCATCTGCATATAAGAGAAAATCACAGTGTTGAAAAATGGTGGTTAAATCATTAATGAATATTATAAATAGTACAGGCCCCAGGTGGGAGCCTTGTGGTACTCCGGATAGAACAATTACTGGGGATGATAGGCAACCGCCTATACGTATAATTTGTATCCGGTTTTTAAGGTAACTTTCTAGCCATGCCAATAGATTACCCTTGCAGCCCAAAGCAGAGAGCTTATTGATTAGAAGGGAATGATTTACAGTGTCAAAAGCTTTATAGAAATCAGTAAATATTGTGTCAACTTGTAGATTGACGTCCAAAGCGGATGAGACAAAGTTGCAGTACATTGCTAGGTTTGTGGTTGTCGATCGCTTATTTACGAAGCCATGTTGCTGTTCACATATTGAGAGAGAGACAGAGCAGTATAACTTTTTAGTGACAATTCCTTCGAAGACTTTGGGCATAACACTAATGATACTTATAGGTCTAAAGTTTTCAATATTAGATTTGTCACCGTTCTTGAAAATGGGTGTAACCAGACTGGTTTTCCAACGTGTGGGGAATATACCTAATTTTAGAGATTTATTAAAAATTATCCAAAGTGGCCGAGATAAAATAAAGCTGCACATTTTGAAAAATAAGGGAGGGATGCCATCTATTCCAGGCCCTTTATTGATATCGAGTTTATCTAACATAATATAAATCTCACTAATGTCTATATCAATGTCAGAAATACAGCGGTTACAACCATTATCTGGGGTATTGTAATCAGTAGTGTTGTTTGGGTAGACAGAACCAAAAAACATACCAAATAAATTAGCAATATTGTCATCACTAGTGGCCACATTTTCTTTGTAATACATGTTGCTTGGTAGACTAGATGCTTTTCGCTTAGAATTCACAAAACTCCAGAAGGGTTTAATATTATTATGGACTGATAGTTCAGTTTTGCGTACGTATAAAGAATAGCAATGTTTAGCAATCCTCTTACATTCGGTTCGTAAGTTGACAAAAGTCAGATAGTCACACAGTTGAGAACTCCTTTTAAATACTCTGTGAGCCTGTTTCTTTTTACGAATTAACCTAATTAAGTTTTTAGAGAACCATTTCGGATAAGTCGAACGGTTACAGTGCATTTTAGGAACATAGTTTTCAATCGCAAAATCAAGATGGTCGTATAAAATATTCGTAGAATCATCGACGTTTGTATTAGCTAGTAAAACATCCCATTCAATATGATTTAAGTAGTCGATTATACTTTTGTAATCGCCATGTGTGAAGTTATAATAGGAGTATGAAATATGCTGAGTATTTATTATGTTTTGGAGCTCATTCGATATTTATAGGACGGGATGATAATAATCACATTTTAAAATAGACTCAGTGGAGCACATAACACGTGTTGACGCGATATTAGAAAAGATTAAATCTAACGTGTTTCCGTGCGAATTTAAGACATGGTTGCATTGTGATCCATTATAATAGCTAAAGGTTGAGGAGAGAATTCCAGCAGATGCAAATTCATTTGTGGATACATTTGAATTTGCTGGAAATGTGTTTGAGCCAGACCAAGTGACACGAGGAAGGTTATAGTCGCCACAGATAATGTAATTACAGTTCAAGTTTCTGTCCAAAACATCGGAGATAGCAGAGCAATGTGCACTATATATGGTCTCATTGCTTGTCGGAGGCAAATATGCAACACCAATTACAAGGGCAGGATTAACAGATGTGACTTCAACAAATAAGTGTTCAACATTTGAAATGGTAGTGATAATGCTACTACTGCGTAAGGTGTTTCGAATCGCAATGAGAACGCCGCCACCTCTGGAGTATAAGCTTGTTTGTCTAGATCGGTCGCAACGGTGAATGGTATAATTACTCAAGCCTAGTTCTGGTTATTATTGTTTGAAGCGTATGTGTCGCCTGAACTGCGGCCGAACTTCTGGCATTTTGATGATGCAGTCGAACAATTAATATTGAAAAATGTTGAAGAAAAAAGTAATGACAATAATGATTTGTCAATATAATATAGTATAATGTCAATTGTTATTGTTGTTTATACAATAAAAATTATATTTTTGTTTTGTATAATTAATATTGTTTTTTGCACAGTTTTAAATAAAATGTTTTTAATTATGTTTATAAAATCCATTACTTCAAAAATGATTGATTATTGTGTTTATTTAAAACCTGAACCCGATTTCTCAGACACTTCCGATAATCTGAGAAAAAAATGTTTTAAACAAAACTTGATCAACATTCAGCAGTCTGCAAATTTCAATCGAAAAAATTAAAAAAGAAATTTTTAATGCATAAATAATTAAAGTCACCTTGAATTTTTAAATGTCAATATGTATTTTTGACTTCATAATATTGTAGCTGATATCAAAACGAATCCAACGACCTAAATTACTATACCTTTAAACTTTCAAATAGTGCTAAAACATTAATTAACAGCTAGATCGAGCGCGTGGACCAGTGTGAGACGATTCGAAAAGTGCGCACGCACGTCTTTTGGTCATCATAACGCACCATCTCGCAACACTGTGGTGCATTTAATCACAAAATTCGACAGTTTTGTTTATTTACGTAGCCACTAAGCCACTTTTCTTCGAAAAATCACCATCAATTTGTTGATGCTCCAATATCCGCTGGCTGCAGTTCTTGTGTCACTTGGATCTTGCAAGCATGCGAATGCAGATCTTTCGTCAAAATTCGCTGCTCAGAGCATCTTGAAACGTTTAATTGCTGAGCACGATGGCGAATCGAGGTGGAAGGATTCTGTCAACACTCGCACTCCCTGCGGCTATGTTTTCATTCGACCGACCGGTACGAGGGCGGCCATTGCTTCTCGCGGTCAGAATTGAACCACTGTCCTCAAATTTCCTGATTAAATGCACCACAGTGTTGTGAGATGCATTTGCCCCGCGAGAAAATCTCGTAATTTGACCTGGGGCCCTTCCGGCCCCGGTATATACTAGACGACATACCTATGTACATATATGTATAGGTAATGGTCTTTTTAGCGGTTTTGTTTCGTTTCTTTGATATTTGCTACTAGGGCCGGCCATCTGGAGGGTGCGGCGGATGCTATGCACCGGGGCCCCGCGATTGAGAGGGCCCCAACACGATCAAGAACTAAAATCTAATTTTTCTGAAGTAATTAATGTATTAGCAAAAACAAAATCACGCATTAAATAAACATGCATTAGTAATATACAGGGTGAGTCCGAAGAAACAGAACACTTAAATATACAGGGTGTCCCAAAATTCGTGAAAATCCCGAAAGGGGGTGGTTCCTGAGACCATTCTAAGAGACATTTTCCTTTGCACCAATGCCAATTGCGGATTTGTTTAGGAGTTATTAACGAAAAACACGGACCAATCAGAGCGCGCCCTGGCCCGCCGCGCCGGCAAGCGGACCCGAAAACCATAGTATACTAATTTTTGAACAGAACTAACAATTTTTTAACGTATGCGTTCGCCATATTGGATCCGCCAATTTGTTTTTTCGAATTTTGAGTTCAGATTCGTAATCAGCGGACCCGAAAACCATGGGATACCAATTTTTGGAAAAATTGAAGTACGTTTAGGGGTTTTGGCCAGCTTTTGGGGATTTGGAGCCACTGTGTTAAGACTGTATCCAACGTTGTCAAGACCATGATTCTGAACAACATTTCTTTTTAGACTTTTTGGCGATCGGTTTTAGTTTACGAGATAATCGTAAAAAAAGAGAAGAAGCACAAACTGATTGAATTAAAAACTCACGTATTCAGCCGTAAATCCATTTGCTGCTTCGAAATGTGTGTCACTGGGTCACTCGGTGACGAACTGCACAGATGTCTTCAGGTACACGGCAGTACCGAAAGCCAAGGGACGTACGGCCAGGTCGACGAACTTCACAGCCGGTGGTAGAAGGCCTAAAGCAGGCATGCACAGCTCTTTGCTCTCAGAGCAGCTCCCGTGCTCCCAAGTTGCTCCCCGTATGCTCTCAGAGCAGATCGGACGTATGGAAGGGGAACCCACTAAGCGTGACTTGTAAACATAACACGAGAGAAGACGAGTGGGAGGGGCGTGGGGAAGTGGAGAGCGCGCCGGAGTGGTCAGACTACAACAACGTAGACACCGCCCCCACTCTCATACGCACTTCTTCTCGTCTTCTCTCGTGCTCCGTTTACAATTGGTGGGTTCCCCTTCCATACGTCCGAGCAAGGTCACTGCTCCGACCCTGCTCAGGAGCAGGGTCGATTGCTCCTGCTCCCAAATCATCCACCTGTGCATGCCTGGCCTAAGGGATGCGCGGTCAAGTCGACGATCCAGAATTTCACTTTCACTTTCGAATCGATAAATAATTCGTATGTTTATTTCACACAGATGCCTTGAAATTTTTCCACACTCACAATCACTGTTCACATTTGTCAACACATAGTTGCGCACTAATAATAATTGCCATATCCCTTGTACTGCTGCACAAATCACAACAATCAGGTAATGCAATCACTAGACTGCGGATTTCATGCGTTTGTAACAAACATGAGTAGGTGCATTTTAAGACAGTAGAGAGATTAAAATAATTTCAAAACACCAATGTATTATTTTCAAATTCTTAAAATGATCACAGTGAGAATCAAATATCTGTCTGGCTCCTGTCCCTTGTAATAGCGGCAGCCAACATTCATTTTGCATAAAGATTTGCAGTCTAGTGATTAGTTTAAATATCACTATCAAAAACACAGCTAATAGCAACCGTTAGCTTTGAATTGACAAGTCTTTGGAGATGTTCTCTCTACCGCGGCTCGAACGACACTGATCTTCCGTAAGATTTTTCTAAAGAATTTAGGAAGGGCATTTAGAGTGTCGAAATTCGAAATGCACGCTGAAGCACGCAACGACGGGACGGTTAGACGAAAAACAGGATGCGAGAAGGACCGCTGTAAGCTTTGTGGCAAACACATGTTTAGTTTTTCCTGCAGGTTGGTACGCAGAGTCGATGGGTAACTGTTCGAAAACGTCATCCGTCCTTTTACCCAGCAAGGGGTAAAAATGTCAGGTCAGCGTAGCATCCCGATTGTCCTATGAAACTTTCTAAAAGAAGGACAGACTACGTTTTTGAACGGTTAGCCATCGACTCTGCGTACCAATCTACAGGAAGAACTAAACATGTGATTGCCATAAATCTTAAAGCGGTCCTTCTCGTATCCTGTTTTTCGTCCAACCGTCCCGTCGCACAGTGGTTCCAAACGCCCAAAAGCTGGCCAAAACCCCAAAAATGAATTATGAGCTAGGACGTTTTTACCCATTGGGATGGGTACTCTAATAGTGACTCCGTAGTGGGGTAAACGGGAAAATGCTTGCATTTTTTTACCTGAGTTGCAGTCGTAGTCGAAACTTCGCTTTCGTTAGACAGGCATTTCTCACGCGCGTGAGCGTACGTAAGAAATATAAGTGCAAAGTGTATAAGTTATATTGGAAGCTACTGATTTTTATACTACATAATGGATACAGTTTGTGGAGGTAAGTTCAATCGTTTTTAGTGCTGAATTGTTAATGTTAACCGGTTAACAGTTACACGGAAGGTGAACGTAAAATTTGACGCATACATTTTAAAGATGTAGTGATAAGTTAAAACCTCCACACACCTCCAGCAAATAACTTACATAGGGTCTTAGATTATACTATTATCTTGCAAAATCTAAAATCTTAACTGCCGAATACTGCCATTTCTCACGTACCACCATTTTATTTAACTCAGTGTAAGCATTTTATTAGCTTTCACCAAAATATCTCGGAAAGTATGAATGATACTAAAAAATGTTTCAAATAAAAATTTTACGGTCTGAAGGAACACATTTGACGATGGTATGCGTTTGACTTATTAGTGACCTTGAAACGTCCTGCGAAGGTCACGGGTCAATTTTTGAAAAAAAGGGTTATTTTTTTCATATATTCTTATAGCTGACATTCAGACAATTTCAAAACAATATAATAACATTATTTTGTGTTAATTTGTTACCGAGATATAAACGTTTTAATAAGAGAGCTAGAGAGGAAGCGATCTTTAAGGGACAGACAGGTCTAAGTAAATTAATTTATAGAAGTAATTAATTAACTTTTTAATTAATTCTTAGACAAAATGTTTCAAATATTGATTTCTATTATTTACTTTCAGGGTCTCGTGATAACGAAATCCGATTGACGAGAAAACAGATTTTTCAAATAATTAAGTGTTATTTGAATAGTGATATTACTATAATATCTGAACACCTTCAGAATCAGATATGCGAACAGCACGGGAAATTAATTGATGTAAATCATGAAACAAAGACCGCATTAGGGATTTTAATTTCTAAAATTAAGACAAAATGGCAAAGAGTAAAGAGAACGGAAGATTCCTTTTTTAGAAGGTTTGCTACGTGGCTTAATGTATCTGTTGCATTCCGTATACCTGCAGACAGCGACAATCATGCGAACATCATTGGCCGTCCTTCTTTAGAATTTGAAACCTCCAGCGAAAGATCAAAGCGAAGAAAGACAGCAGATATTCGGGCAAATTTTTCAGATGATGCATTATCGTATGCAACTCAAATGAGTTTCCGAGCATCTTCTTGTGCTTTGTGGTCGCAATACGTACGATACACCTCGGAATGCCAATTTTTGAACAGAAGTAACAATTTTTTAACGTATGCGTTCGCCATATTGGATCCGCCATTTTGTTTTTTCGAATTTTGAGTTCAGATTTGTAATCAGCGGACCCGAAAACCATAGTATACTAATTTTTGAACAGAACTAACAATTTTTTAACGTATGCGTTCGCCATATTGGATCCGCCAATTTGTTTTTTCGAATTTTGAGTTCAGATTCGTAATCAGCGGACCCGAAAACCATGGGATACCAATTTTTGGAAAAATTGAAGTACGTTTAGGGGTTTTGGCCAGCTTTTGGGGATTTGGAACCACTGTGCGTCGTTCTCGTGCTACAGCGTGCATTTCGAATTTCGACACTATAAATGCCCTTCCTAAATTCTTTAGAAAAATCTTGCGGAAAATCAGTGTCGTTTGAGCCAGGGCGCGGCGGGCCAGGGCGCGCTCTGATTGGTCCGTATTTTTCGTTAATAACTCCTAAACAAAGCCGCAGTTGGCATTGGTGCAAAGGAAAATGTCTCTTAGAATGGTCTCAGGAACCACCCCCTTTCGGGATTTTCACGAATTTTGGGACACCCTGTATACGTTACTTTTCGTTATACAAAAAACTTCTAAGGGAAACTAACACTGTTTGATGGGCCACATGTAACGGTGTAAGGGAAAAAATTTTCAAGGTCATTTTTTAAATGAGATTTCAAGGTCATCAATATTTTTTTTAATGGAATGAGGTATTTTGTAATACATCAATCGATGCAACTGGACATTCGTTATAAAAAAGTACTAAGCAATGTATAATATGTCGAAAAGTTAGTAGTTCACGAGATATTTCAATTTAAATAACTCTAAAACATCATTACTGTCGTACTAAGACGTTACACAAGCAAGCAAACGCTAACATAGATTTCAATATCAATGTCAATTTTTCAATTTCAATATCAACTCTTCAACTTCATTTTCAACTTGACTTTTTCAATTTCAACTTTAATTTCAACTCTTCCATGTAAACTTCAATTTCAACTCTTCCATTTCAACTTTAAGTTTTCAATTTCATTTCGTTAATATCAACTTCAATTTCAATATCAACCCTTCCACTTCAATTTCAATTTTTCAATTACAACGTCAATTTTTCAATTTCAACTTCAATTTTTCAATTTCATTTCGTTAATTTCAACTCTTCAATTTCAACGTCAATTTTTTAATTTCAATATCAACCCTTCAACCTCAAAATTTCAACTTCAATTCTTCAATTTCAACTCTTGAATTTCAATATTTCAATATCAACCCTTCAACTTCAACTTCAACTCTTCAATTTCAACGTCAATTTTTCAATTTCAATTCGTTAATTTCAAATCTTCAATTTCATTTTCAACGTAACTTTTTCAATTTCAATTTCAACTCTTCAATTTACACTAGCAAGTAAACGCTAACACTTTAGTACGACAGTAATGGTGTTTTAGAGTTATTTAAATTTAAATATCTCCTGAACTATCATACTAACTTTTTGACATACATGGATTAGTACTTTTTTATAACGAATGTCGAGCTGCATCGATTGATGTATTAAAAAATACCTCATTCCATTTAAAAAAATATCAATACTGTTGAATCTTGTAAAAAAATGACCTTGAAAATTTTTTCCCTACACCGTTACCTGTGGCCCTTCAAACAGTGTAACTTTGTCCTAAGAAGTTTTTTTGTACAACGAAAAGTAACGGAGATATTTAGGAGTTGTGTTTCTTCGGACTCACCCTGTATGTTCGTGTTTGTAAATTTTTTTTTACTTTACAAAAAATTTGGGGTCCCAAATGGTTTCTTGCACCCAGGCCCCTTTATAGAGGAGGCCGGCCCTGTTTGCTACATATACTATACAATTTAGAGAGGGCGACGAGCTCGCAGCACGCTTCACTGCCTTCTTTCTTCTCTATTAAGTTATTTATTTTAGTTTGCTTTCTATTTAGTTGTTCTCCTATTCTATCTCCTCTTTTTTGCTGTCATCTATTAGTTTTTACTTTTCTACTTTATTTCCTGGATCTAGTCACCTATCTTAGTAAATGAGCCTCAAACTTTCCGGTGTGCTGTGAGCCGCACCACTACTTTGAAATACTTTGGCAAGGCTCGTGCTGCAACATGTTTTACCAAATACGACATATCTTTTATATTTTTTTGGCAAGTGTGTAGTGTGTGTGCGTCTACGTTTTATTTAAATCTGCCACGCATGACGGTTGTCCTGCTCATTATGCACGAGTAGCAAGAGAAACGTTGGATTCTCGATTTCCAAACCGATGGATTGGACGAGGCGGAACTGTTTCATGGCCAGCACGTTCGCCTGATTTAAATCCACTGGATTTCTTTTTATGGGGTCTGCTAAAAGAGACTGTGTACAAGGATGCTCCAACAACAGTTGAAGATATGCGTCAGCGTATCATCACAGCATGTACGAATATCACCTCGGATGCACCTATCAGAGTTCAACATTCCTTCAGAGCTCGTTTACAACAATGTATCGACGTAGACGGCCATCATTTCGAACATTTATAAAATACAGGTATTCTGCTTCCATATTTTAGTTTTATACGTTTTTTCTGTCCTTGACCTTGAATGACCTTGGAATAATTGTAGTCACTGAATTCCTAATGAAAGGGACTATCATTGTAGGTGTTTAAAAAAGGGTGGTTCCATTTAAAAAAGTCAAGGTGACCTTGATATCTCTAAAAAAAAAATGACATAAGAACAAAATTTTTTTGGCATCGTGTCAGCCCCATTGTACCATTCAACTTTGTCCTTACCATATTTTACGTATCTTTAGAAACAACAAAGATATTTGAGGTACAAACGTTAGGTGACTCACCCTGTATATGTAGTTAAATTTGTTAACCCTCACCGCAAAGGCGACTGTACTGTACCGCCCCCGATGTAGCCCGGGTGACGATTACTTGAAAATTAAACGCCTGTTTCTATGTTCGTCACAAAAAAAGAAATGGCGAGCATTTTAAAATGTCAGGTTATTTTCAGACACCCTTTGCAATGACAGGGTTTGTCATTAGTCAAGAACGCTAGATAAAAGATCGATCTAGGGCGCTATCTCCCTCGAAAGTACTATTTTTTCGTTTACGAGGCGTAATTTGCATTATTCGGAAGCATACAACTGCGCGTGTAGCTATGAAAATAGCCGAATAATGCAAATTACGTCTCGTAAATGAAAAAATAGGACTTTCGAGGGAGATAGCGCCCTATATCGATCTTTTATCTAGCGTTTTTTACTACTGAATATCCCCGTGTTTGTATTATCGAGAAATGTGAAGGCAAATCTCGCACCCTGGAACAATCCTGGAAACGAGTCTACCGCCTTAATTGCTTACTACACGGTTCACGGATATCTATGAAAACGATTTTCATTAAAACTTCGACTACCAAGCCATATACATACTAGGTCATTCAGAAAGTTCGTGGCCTAACTATGAAATGACATGAAACAATCAGTCAAAATACATTCATTCTTCAGTATATTCTCCCTTAAGCTTAATACATTTTTCCAGCGATTTTCTAATTCATTTATCCCATCTCTGAAATGATTTTCCTCGAGACCTCTCAAATACTCATCTACGACTGCTATAACTTCTTCATTTCATGAAAAACGCCTGCCGCGTAAGAATTTTTTGAGGTTTGAGAACAAATGGAAGTCAGCGGGGGCCAGGCCTGGTGAATATGGTGGATGCTGTTACAATTCATAGCGTAACTCCTTCAATTTGGCCATTGCAAGAACACCTGTGTGAGTCGATGCATTGTCCTGATGAAAAATGACTTTTTTCTTCGCTAAGTCAGGTCTTTTCTCCCGAATTTGTGCATCCAGTTGATCCAAAAGATTCGAGTAATACTCTTCTTTTATTGTTTTTCTGATTTGAAGGTAATCAATTAATAAAATTCCTTTTGCATTCCAAAAAACGGATGCCATGACATTCTTTGTCGATTTTGAACACTTTGGCGGCTTTGGAGCTGAACAACCGGGCTCGGTCAACTCTGCGGTTTGTTGTCGCACTGCAGGATCATAGTGGTAAATCCAAGTCTGATCCATGGTTACAAATCGACGGACAAAGTGAGTTTTATTTTTTTGCAAACGATCCAAATGTTGTTGAGGACATTTCACGCGAATGCCTTTTTGATCCGAATTTAACGAATGCGGCACCCATCTTGTCAATAGCTTTCTCATACCCAATTCATTAGTTAAAATCTCATGAACTGATCCAATTGAGGTTGACTAAATTAACCACAGTTAACGGCGATCTTCCAAAACCAAATCATGGACATGATCAATCATTTCTGAAGTGGTTGCAGTTCTTGGGTTTCCTGAACGTGGATCATCATTAACTGCGGATTTTTATGCATTTATAGAAAAATTTGAGCAGATGAAATTCAAAAATGTAGAAGAATTTAAAAAATTTTAACATGTCAATATATGATTTCTACTCTATCGAAATCGTTAAGGGAAGAAGTAACATTCAATTTAGTTTCTATTTCTTGCAATCGATGCAGACAATTTTTATTTTGCATAAAGATCTGCAGTCTAATCATCATTAATGTCTGTACGACCATGTGTAAATAGAGGAACCCATTCTATGACTATTGCATATGAAGGAGCACTATCCCCTAACACATTCACCATATCATCAAAAATTTCCTCCCGCTTAACCCTTTGTTATATAAATATTCAATGACTGCACGATTTTTCAAGTTTTTTATTCTTCTAACCTAACCAAACACCTCTACTTTAATCAGCTGCCTGAAGCAAGCTATTTGAATGATGGATTGGAATTTTTGAAGAGAAACTTCTTTTGGCAGGGTTTAAGCATCAAGTGGTTAATTTCGCGTCATGGAATTCGCGACACGAAAGTGTGTACAGCGGCCCCTAGACGTCCAATATATGTAATCATCAATATTATTGACGAGGCGCATTGAAAGGGCATATTGACCGCTTTAGGGCTTTAGAAGGGGTTCTTGATGCGCGCATTGACGTTTAGGAGGGTTATTGTCAATATTTCATCAATCTCACTAGACAATGATGCGATATGGTGAAAAATTTCTCGCGCATGTGCGGGCGAAACAGTTAACGTATCTATATTACGTTGAAAATTTTTCAGTCACCGCATTGCAGACTTTCCTTACATTGTATGTATTCCGTTGTCCGTAGACCGTCATTTATTTCAAAATATCGTGTTGGTTCTTAAGAAAACTGATGCCAGAGTTCAGTTTCGGCTTTGTGTTTGTTGAAATCAGTCGTGTCAAGCATTTCAAATCTGCATTGCTACGTATAAAACTTCATAAAAAACATTTATAGTTATTTATAGTATTTTAGTTGTTGTGTATATAATATATGTATTTTAGTAGTGTATTATATCTGAATAGTGTACACATATATATTAGCATTGTAAATAGTGTAATAGTGTAGTGTGTGAATAAATTATTTTTTTGTTACAAAAGGTATTTTGTGTATTAAATATACTATAAACGAGAGACTAACATTAAAAAATACATAAAATAATTTATGCAGAATAAATATACTAATAAATAATAAATAACAATAATATAACATTTAATAAAATATTACATTTAAGTAAGCTGACATAATTGCGCGCTTATAGCCACGCGCCGTTTCACCGCAGCGCGCCGCGCCGTATCCCGACGAACGACCGCGCTAGTGGAAGAGCACCACTGGCGTCAACGCATGTCGGGCGAAGATATTTTGCTTTCTGGTTCGGTAAAAACGTCGACCATGCAAACTTCACAGGGGGGTTTCTCAAGATAAAAGTCTGCTCTTTCGCGTGGTATAGTTCAATTTTTCGCTGGACCCTTATTTTTTGAGATAAATTCGAAAATATCCGCAATAATTGGTGCAAAAGTGGTGCATCTCCGTCTTTAATCATTGTTTAAACATGTTTAAACAATCATAATGTATTAATGTTGGATATCACTGTATTCGGGAAAGTCTACAGAATCGTTTGCTGTAATCAACAATTCAATATCTTTTATAATAACATCGCAATATTTGTTTAAAGTTGAAAAATATGTCTTTTTTTAAAACTCCATTTTCTCAAAAACTGGACGTATAGGAAAAAAATTAAAACCAGATTCGGAATCAGCGCAAAAAACTCTATAAGAAGGACCCAACAGTATATTGAAATCAAATTTGGTGTTGGACAGTGTAATTAAAGGACGCTTCATCCGGAGGAAATTTTTATAATCGTTTGGTTCTGTCATTCGGAGAAAATTTAATAAATGTTCATGAGTATAAAAAGTGTTCTCAGTTTATACCACTCTTTAGACCAGCGTCTACTTCTTTTTTTTTATTTTTTGATTGAAAAAGAACTCTTCAGCACAATTAGTGAACTTTGAGCGCGGATATCTCGGAAACTACGCGAGATAGCGAAAAACTGAATGAAATCAATCTTGTGGCACATTTTGTCAGCTTTAATATTATATAGAATGATCTTATCGCTAGGATGCATAGTTTCCGAGATATAAGCGGAAAACTGAAAAAGGGGACCTACGTGCTCCCTGCACCCCGCTCACCTCCTAGGAGTGGGGACTTTTAGTATGTTCACGTCCTAACGAGTTCAAACAAAGACCCAAAGTTTAAAATTGCGTTCCTTCCATTTCCCTCTACAACATTTCATTGACTCGACTACTCCTTCTTTGCGTCGCAAATTTTGATCGTTCATTATTTTTCCTATGATTTTCTATGATTCTATCATTGAAACAATTGGCTTGTGATAGTTAAAATATGATATAAATATTCTTAATTCAATTTTGTCTAAATGTCTTGCAAATACTGCATCAAGAGTTGTTCCTGATCTTGTTGTCGCTTCATTAGGATTATTTACCATTTCCAATCTTAATTTATTTCTAAATATTACTAGACTGCAAGAAGTTTCACTTCTGCGGCGGGTGGTTTTCCACGCGTATGTTTCTTTTTGGAAGTTTTTGCTGCTACCGATATCATCTATGTGTCAGGCTACGAACTTTCTGAATGATCTGGTATGACTGTCACAATTTTTTTACTGGATTTTAATATTATCTCGTATGGATTAAACTACAACTTCTTTAGGATCTACGAGGTACAAGAAAGTTAAAATAACATAATGACTGTAATGAACGTTGAATTTTCAGTCACGCGTTTACTTAAAAAATTGATTAGAATTCCAGGAAGTCCGATGCAACCTTGCCGACCTTGCGTGGCACTTAACGCGCTAAAAAATGTACTGCGGATAACAATGCGGTCCGAGCAACCGTAATATAATACAGTCAGTGGCAATAATATAAGTGGACACTCTTAAAAATCGCATAACTTTTTAAAAATTTGTCCAAAAGACTTGAATTTTTTTAAGATGTTAGACCGGCTAGTTCACTAGAGAATATTTAGAATTTATATATAGTTGATATATAGTAGAATTTATAATATTTAGTTCACTAGAAAATTTCATCGAAGTCGGTCAACATTGCAATGAGCTACAAACGTTTAAAGATGATGTCTAAAGATGATGAAAGTCGCTGAAAATCTGCGACTTTCACCCTTAAGCACTCATCTTGTTGAAGCACTCAATGTTGACAGATTTCGATGAAATTTTCAGTATGCATATAAGTTACCGAAATCTATAAAACGCATTTTTTAAATTATCGTTACAGGCCCAGATAAAAAAGTTGACAAAACATCATTTTTTAAAATTTTGTATTAATCCTACCAATTGCAATCGTAATAAATCTTTGTTTACTTATTCTCTAGCGAACTAGCCGGTATAACATCTTTAAAAAATTCAAGTCCTTTGGACCAATTTCTAGAAAGTTATGCGATTTTTAAGGGTGTCCACTTAATATTGCCGCTGACTGTAGGAATAAACCTTGCTTAGCCGATACCTTATGACCTGACAATTTATTTTAATCCCGTTCTTCCCATTTCGTCCAATAGAAACACTACGTAAGCTAGTAATTAGAGCTGAGACTGAAATACGACTGGAAACCATATACGATCCACCCTCTCTATGTTAGTAGGTAACCTCGTCTGTTTGAGCGTGAGTATCTGGATTGCGTCTGTCCCCAAATTGTAAAGGGAATTACTAGGGGAAGTGCTATCTTGATTATTAGCCGGGTCACTGGGGATGAAGTTTTGCAGCATGCAGGGGCGGAGTTGTCTTCTGAGGGGACGTAGGTGAATTGTGACGTTGCAATTTTTCAACGTCCCTTGGACGTTCAAGGAACTGTCTTCACAAAACGAACGTGACTAGTCTGGAGAATTTTTAGGATTGGAAGTAAAATCAGAAGTCCAAATAATTTATACTTTTCATCAACATTAAACCTAGCTCGGACCACAAACCTCCTTTCTATTCAACAAATGAGATGTTCACTGATGAAATCAAAAGGCTTCTAAGGCTAAAATCAATCAACCTGCAGGGATCAATGAGAATCGAGAAAAGTACTCTACATACAGGTTTTGCTATCCAAATTCACCCTTTTGCAAATCATTTCGCCCTTCTGTGTGTGAGATTTTAAATATACTTTAATCAAACTACCCAAAGATCATTTAACGAATAAAATTTATTTACGAACACAACTGTAATAGATGAAACATTATACAAAAGTACGTTCGAACAGAACTGTGTTAAATAGAAGAGTGGGAATACGCTGGCTTGATAAATCGATATTTTGTGTCGCAAAGGAACGATTCTCTATTATTTTTATAAACGACTTGAATCTATATACTGAGTGATTAAACCCAAATGGAGCAAATCTATCTACATTCTGCAAATAAAACAATTTTACCTTTTACAAATAAAGTATTCTTAAGTAAGTTTTTATATAAAAAATCAAAATAAATGTAAATTAATTGTTAAGACATATTCAAATTTTTATTCATTGTAAAGATGTACATCAAATACTTATTTAAAAGTAATTATCAATTCATTAACTTTGAAATGTACGAAAACTGTGTGTAGATATGTACATTCATTGCAGCCATTTTCTGATTCATACATTTTTTAAATGAAGGTATACATGTATTTATTGAAGCGTATTGAGTATTGAGTATTACATTTCCCTCGCAATAATGACACCGTTCACGTGTGTCTAAATAAACATATAATTTAATCGAAATAAATAAATAGTTAATTTTCAATATTCTTAATGGCTGAAATTGATTTGTAGAAGGGTGAAAATGATTTGCAAAAAAGGTGAAATTGACTTGCAAAAGGGTGAATTTGGAGTGCAAAACCTATGTATACACAGTGAAAAACATAACAAAAATACAATAAATTAATGACATTAAAAATAAGGTAATAAATTATCGGTGGTAGGCTAAAGCAATTATTATTTACATGTTTTGTTCTAAAAAGCACTTGATTGATACTTATTCTTCACACCTGTGATACATTTTTAATCCAGTCAACGAAAAGTTGTAGAGGGAAATGGAAGCCACACACAATTTTTAACTATGGCCCTTTGTTTGGACTAGTTAGGAGGCAAACATATTAAAAGTCCCACTCTCAGGAGGTGAGCGGGGTGCAGGGGGCACGTAGAAGGTCCCCTTTTTAGGTTTTCCGCTTATATCTCGGAAACTATGTGTTCTAGCGATAAGACCATTCCATACAAAATTAAAGCTGACAAAGTGTGCCACAAGATTGATTAGATTCAGTTTTTTGAGATATCCGCGCTCAAAGTTCACTTTGGTATTATTAGTTCGAGTTAGTTTTTTTGCTTCAATTTCAATTCCAACTTTAATTTTTCAATTTCAACTTCAACTTTTCAGTTTCAATATCAATTTCTCAATTTCAACTTTAATTTTTCAATTTCAACTTCAAATGCACGTAGAAGGTCCCCCTTTTCGATTTTCCGCTTATATCTCGGAAATTATGCGTCCTAGTGATAAGAGCAGTCGATACAAAATTAAAGCTGACGAAATGTGCCATAAGATTTACTGCAATCAGTTTTTCGCTATCTCGCATAGTTTCCGAGATATCCGCGCTCAAAGTTCACTAGTTGTGCTGAAGAGTTAGCTAGTCAAATAAGGCAAAAAACGCGCGTGAAGCAAAAATTTCTTTTTCACATTTAGTGAACTTTGAGCGCAGATATCTCGGAAACTCTGCGAGATAGCGAAGAACTGAATAGAATCAATCTTATGGCACGTTTTGTCAGCTTTAATTTTGTATGGAATGGTCTTATCGCTAGGACACATATTTTCCGAGGTATAAGCGGAAAACCGAAAAAGGGAACCTTGTACGTGCCCCCCCCCCCTGTACACCGCTCAACGCCTAGGAGTAGGGACTTTTAGTATGTTTACTTCCTAACTAGTCCAAACAAAGACCCAAAGTTAAAAATTGTGTTCCTTCCATTTCCCTCTACACCCCCTCTACGAGCACTCATTGACTGGACTATTTCTTGAGAAGTAGCCTAAATATTATTCCATGGCAAATATTGAAAAACTTTTTCAACACAAATGTATACTTTTTAATTTATAGAATTAATCGATTTAACAAATGAGCGGTTCAAGTAATAGTTTGAATTACGTGGAATATAGAATTTTTAATGCAGTTTGTCTGAATTCGAATGACACGGTGTGTATATGTGGATATTGCATTGACTATTACAATATACTGGATGTACTAATAATAATAACTATCACCATAGAAAATCTGATACAACTTCGGCGTCTTGTCTGAAATTCAAGTAAAAATTCCGATAAATAAAGGAACCTATAATCCAACTAGCAAAGCAAGGAGTAAGATAAAATCGATATTAAGCCGCCACGAGGTTTGTCACGTACAGGGTGTAACAAAATTTAATGTCATGGTTTTGGGAAATGATTATACACCTTCGGATCGGTGGAGATTTGTTAAAAAAAATTGCCGCAAAATTGACTGACCTTGAAAAAGGTCAAATTTTTTTATGCTTGTATCGCATTCTACGCACCATGGGGACCAAACTGTCAAAGGAACCGTAGGTCGCGACTTAACCGTTCTCTTATAAAACTATGTTAAATGTTTTAACGTCGTCTTCCGTTCCTTGAGTTTCACATTCTTTGCCATAGAATGGAACCATCAAGGTTTATGACTGTTAACAGTCGTTCTTGAACAGCGGCTTCGATTTGGCCACCATTATTTCGTAAACAGAACGGATGTAGACAAATAGAGGACAGTAAACATCATAACTTTCAGATGACCACTGCCAATAATCACAGCCTTTTCTGGTCTCTTGTGTTAGCGAATTAGCAAATTTTAGAGTTCACGGTCATTTTAAGGTCGTGCTATAAACATGGATGAATGCACAATAATGTTTGCTATAACATATACAACAACAAAAAATGTGTGTATATATGTAGAGAAACATTAGTGACCTTGAAAAAACGATTAAAAAATTACAATTTATGAAAAATGATTCTTCCATCTGATTCGTCTTTTGAAACCATTTAGATCACGTTGGAAACAGTTTTTGTATTTTCAGAGATAGAGGAGATATATTTAGGTGTCCTGTTTTAGACGAAACACCCTGTATATTTGCACTTGCTCGTTGTTCGATTCCGCACAAAGATTTATATTTCCCTACAGCGTAGAATATTCCTTCCAATAGTTTAATCTTTTCGAAGTGCCTGTCATGAGGCAGACAGCCATAAAACGTCTCTCTAAAAATACAAGCTTAGAGGACATTGTTCATCCGAGCCCCTTTTTTTTATTTGACCTTCCTTCAGATACCTAGAAAAACGCTAATTCTCGAGTTGCCGCACTTGGAGGCACTCGAGGGTTCAAGCTTAGGGCACCGGAAAGCGGTCATAAATAAATCCGTGCGACTTCACTCCGAGGAACGTTCTTGAGACACTTGAGGGTCCCGGATTCGGACGCAGCGGGTCTTATGGTCCCCAAAATCGGCGGCCAAGGTTGCATCCCTTGTGCCACACGTGCAATAACCGTTCGCACAGCTAAATACGTTTCTTAGGAATTTTCCGTCGGTTTGACTTGAGGTGGGGATTTCCTCCTCCACCGGTGAGGGCTGTACCGAAGGATCCTCCCTCAAGCACGCTAGCGAATAGGGATGATTTTCCCCAAAAAAACGGGCCCAGAGGCCGAGCGTCCCACGTCACCATCGGGGTTAGGAGCGAGCTGACTCGAGTCAAGAAGTCAGAATCAACATAGAAGCGAACACGATCGGATCGTCATTTCGAAGAACTGTAGACGCGCCGTTTTCCGCCATCTACCGCTATATCCATTGCTTCGGATTAAACAGTCACCCAATGTTAATTCGGCCGGTGACCGTGTTGTAAATATTATAAATAAACAGTTGCATGAAAATCAAGTGAGATAATTATTTGCATCACGAGATACAAAACACTCGTGCTCATCCTCTTTTGGGTTTACGCGGCATTGCACGTCGGGTTAGCGTGTCGCACATGACTGTGCTACGCTTAATTCGCGATGAAGGATTACGTCTATACCGTATTCGACGAGTTCAAGCTCCTCATCACGGTGATCGTCTTCTGTGACGCAACTTTTGTCGCTGGATGCTGAAGAAATTAGAACGTAATCCACAGTTTCTTCAAAATGTGGTTTTCACAGATGAGAGCAATTTTTCTAACACAAATATTTAGAATTCGCAAAATACTAGAATGTGGGCGTATCGAAATCCACATGCAATGATCGAAAGGTTTAATCAAGGCCGCTTCTCGATTAATCTGTGGGGAGGAATCAGTGGGGATAATATTATCGGCCCTTTTTATCCCAAACTCATTAACTGGAACACATTACCTTCAGTTTCTTCGTTCGCGTTTCATAAATCGATTGAGGCAAATTATACCACAAGACAGGCGTCGCCAAATTTATTTTCTGCATGATGTGAGCACCACCACATTACATATATTAGACCGGTATGTGAATTTTTATCTGAAATAAATGTGTGATTTATTATCAACAGGTTCGATCAGTGATATAAACACAAGCAATTTTGCAAATTAATTCAAAAACTCAACGTTTCGATCCTGATGTGGATCATTCTCAAGAGTAAATTTTGCGTCTGAAAAATAATGTGAATATAATATATGTTAACAGTAAAAATAATATGAAAATATCAAATAAATCACCAATATTTTCATATTATTTTTACTGTTAACATATATTATATTCACAATTATTTTTCAGACACAAAATTTACTCTTGAGAATGATCCACATCAGGATCGAAACGTTGAGTTTTTGAATTAATTTGCAAAATTGCTTGTGTTTATATCACTGATCGAACCTGTTGATAATAAATCACACATTTGTTATTAAAAATTACGATCGAAAAACATATTGAATTTTTATCTGAAATGTTTGGAATTCGATGGATAGAGCGAGGACCTGCACCTCATTTGTGGCCGCCACGTTCACCAGATCTTACGCCTCTTGACTTCTTTTTCTGGGGAGCAGTGAAACATATTGTTAACCGATCAGGACCGCCAATAAAAACTATGCAGCAATTGAAATCACGATTCGAAGACACTTTTCACCGTGTGCAGTTTATACCGAACATTTACAAAAAAGTTCGCAATTTGGAAGAAAGACTAACAATAAGGATCTCTGTTTACGAAATAATGGTGGCCATATCGAAGCCGGTGGTCAAGCACGACTATTAAGGGGCTCTTTTCCAGCAGACCACGTTCGCGCGTGAACACTCACACACCGCTAGGGTATACTCACACACCGCTAGACCACGTATACACACGTATACGAAAGTCCTTCTTTTACGTTTCCGAGCAATGGTTTTGTAATATTTGGCTGCATGTTGTCCGTCGCATGTTGCCTGTCAGATGGCGCTGCAGTCACGCCGGCGTAATAGCTTCTCCGACGGGCAACATGCAGCCACATATTGAAGAAGATGAGCGACGTTACCACGAGGCATTCGACGCCTTGTATGTCCAGAAGAACAAATTAGCGGAAATCACGTCAAATCAGACCCGTATAATACGGTCCTAGTTTAACGATATTCACCTGCAAATTCAGAACTTAACAGCGCAAACGCGAGTATTGTCACAGAAATCGGAGGTAATAGCGGCCAGGATAGAGTCGTTAATACAACACTGGATGCAGACTCTGGATTCCGCGGTGGAGAGGGTGGGACTATTGCATCCGGCCATCTTATCGCCGAGGCAACTAACTCCTCTCGGCTACCCCGAAGATAAAGAATACCACCACTTACGAATTTCCATTAACGCCGACCGAGTTACTGTCGCAACAAACCAATGGAATAACGGAATTGCAAATTGCATATTCCAAGGGAAGAATTTTATTCCAATATTGACGGTGCCACTGTTGGACGCGGAAACCTTCGACCTCTATAAAACTCATCCTAATCCGTCAACGCTGAAGCACGGTGCCAACCAGCTAACAATTTATGTGAAGGCGGTCTCCCCATTCCTGGCAATCTCAACTACTAAACAACGATACGTTCTGCCCAGCACGTCGCACAGTGGTCCCAAATCGCGAAAAACCGGCCAAAACCCCTAAACGTACTTGAATGCACCCAAAAATTCGTACTCGGGGGTTTTCGGGGTCGCTGATTACGAATATGAAGTTTAAATTCCAAAAAACAAAATGGCGGATCCAATATGGCAGAAATATACATTAAAAAATGATCTTTTTGGGGTCTTTGGGGTCACTGATTACGAATATGAACTCGAAAATTTGAAAAACAAAATGGCCGATAAAAATTTGGACAACAATTCGCATTAAATGTGTATTGAGAGGTTGATAGGTAAAAATGTATGAATGACAAACAAAATTGCACTTTGTATATCAAGAATTAGTATAATTTTAAATTATGCACATAAGATTTAATAATCCGAATCGTTTTTCATTACTAAAAGTTGTAAAATCGCATTTTAAAATCCATAGAAATGAAACTAAGTTTACCCTTGTATGAGCAAACAGGAGACTATTGGAGGTTGGTTTTTGTAAATTTTGAAAGATAAATGTATTAGCAACACGCGCGTCAGAAAAGGAATTTTGGTGGGACAACGTGGGACTTTTAACTTATGTCTACGTTTCTACAATACACGCATCAAGTTTTACCTTCTACGTTCTCCAAAGAATATTGTCATCGTGTAACGTAATGACTAACAATTTTTGAGATACAAAAACAGGTAAACATTCTACTTACTTCCAGGAACAGCATCCATTTTGCAGAATTGAAATTGATGGACTATTTTGAAAGTTATGCACTTTAGAAGGGGGCGTTTAATTTCCCACCAATGCGCGCGACAAATGCTCATCAAACGAAGGCTAACTTTGAACTGACTGCAGAACCGTACCATAAACTTTTTACCTTTTTCCTTGGTAGCACACACATTCAGTGGTCATAACATCACTTTACCCAGCCCTAGAATTACAAACTCCTAGGAGGAAGTTCATTTTTGAGGTTTTGGCTGTGTTTCCGGGATTTAGGACCACTGTGCGTCGTACATACAAAACTGCTACCGTTACCACAAGCAGTACATCTGTCAGACTTCCCCCCCCCCCCCAATGTATAAGATGGGGCCCGACCAATATGCGAATTGCAGTTACTGAAGCATCCTACTCAGGATACCTGGGGAAAGTGAGACGTGCAGGTATCAGCAATGACCGAAGAGATATGAGAGCCACTGTAATCCGGGCAGACGTGGTTATACTACGCAAAGACAGAAAAATACATTGAAATCTGCGGGATTTTTTCTTGATTTTTTCTCTACTTTAGCCACTCATATTTTAGATATAAACATAATCTCGTTACATCATGACCAGAGCCCCCTGCGGTGACCTTCCTCTTTCGAATGAGCCCTCACCCAGCCCAGAATTTGCTCATATAAGGACATTAAGTGAAAAATCGCAAACCTATGTTTCGACCCAAAATTTAGTAAGATTCTAGTTATTTGCTAGTTTTGTCACGTGACTATTATTAGTCCAGTCAACGAAAAGTTGTAGAGGGAAATGGAAGGAACACAATTTTCAACTTTGGGTCTTTGTTCAGACTAGATAGGAGGTAAACATACTAAAAATTCCCACTCCTAGGAGGTGAGCGGGATGCAGGGGGCACGTAGAAGGTCCCCTTTTCGGTTTTCCGCTTATATCTCAGAAACTATGCGTCCTAACGACAAGACCATTCTATACAAAATTAAATCTGACAAAATGTGCCATGAGATTGATTGGATTCAGTTTTTCGCTATCTCGCATAGTTTCCGAGATATCCGCGCTCAAAGTTCACTAATTTCGCTGAGGAGCTAGCTAGTCAAATAAGGCAAAAAACTCGGAAACTATGCGAGATAGCGAAAAACTGAATGCAATCAATCTTGTGGCACATTTTGTCAGCTTTAATTTTGTATAGAATGGTCTTATCACTAGGACGCATAGTTTCCGAGATATCCGCGCTCAAAGTTCACTAATTGTGAGAAAGAAATTTTTGCCTCACGTTTTTTGTCTTATTTGACTAGCTAACTCTTCAGCACAATTAGTGAACTTTGAGCGCGGATATCTCGAAAACTATGCGAGATAGCGAAAAACTGAATCGAATCATTCCTGTGGCACATTTTGTCAGCTTTAATTTTGTATGGAATGGTCTTATCGCTAGGATGCATAGTTTCCAAGATATAAGCGGAAAACCGAAAAAGGGGACTTTCTACGTGCCTCCCTGCACTCCGTTCACCTCGTAGGAGTGGGGAGTTTTAGTATGTTCACCTCCTAACTAGTCCAAACAAAGACCCAAAGTTAAAGATTGCGTTCCTTTCATTTCCCTCTGCAACTTTTCGTTGACTGGACTAATAGAACAGAAATGATCTTATTTTTACCTTTTATGAAGAATGTTTTTTCAAATCATAAGATTATAAAAACATGAGAATGATTGACAGTTTGGTTTGTCTCGAAAACGAAAATACATCCTCATTGAATTGTACATTTATTCAGAGTAAAATATTTTTACGTATTCTAATTTCCTTGGGTAGAAATACCGCAGGAATAGATGCATCGACCCTACTAAACACTTATGCTGCCACCTAGCGGAGTAGCTCAGTAAACACCAATATGGCGGCGCCCGTACCTGTCAAAAACGCTTGAAACTGTTGAACGAGTGAACCCCGCTATTAAAACTTGCATTTATGGAGTTTTCTCTTCAAAATCTACAAGATCGTGTAAAAAAAGTGCAAAATTTTTGGTCCCAGGAGGAAAAGAATAGCCAAGAGTTGTTTTAAATAATTGAAAAATAGCGGAAAGATTTAACCTGTGAAATGCATAAGCAAAACTTAATAGGAGCAAGGAGTCCAATAAAGATGACTTGAACATATGTTCTATTTGCTATTCCTTTAACATGAACATTATGTTTACGCTTTTACAGGAACATACAAATTGTCTTTTAAGAACATAAATGCAACAAAGACGCGCGAATAGTCTGCGACGTATTCCAACTCCTTTGTGTACACATACATCGGCTAAATGCATTCTACATTTAAAGTAGTAAAAATTCGAAAGAATAAATTTCGGTTAGTATGATTCAGTAATATTTAGATAATACCACCATCAATTTTTTAAATGTTATTTTTTCTTGTCTAGAATTTTTGCACTCATGCCCTCCTTGCAGATAACACCTCAATATCTTTTGTGGCATGAGAAGTAAGTACTTTCAACAAATATAGAAAAAAATTATGGTGGAACAAATCATATGTCATAATATACGTCCTAACCTTCTATGACCTTATTTTTCATGTGGATAAAACCCGTCAGGTGCAATTGCACTGTCCCCTTTAATCGAACCCAATTTTTTTGTTAAACCAATCGATCCCTTTTATTATCCTGCGCATAGAAGCATGTGCTGCGTATAAAATACGTTTCGGACATGGAATGTCAAATATCTCGTGAAGTATTGAAACTCCAATGACCTTGAGTTATTACTTTTATACGCAGGGCATTAAAAGTGATCGATTGGCTTGACAAAAAAATTGGGTTGCATTAAAGAATAAAGTACACTTGCACCTGGCGGGTGCAGCGGTGCATGCACATAAAAAGTAACGTCATAGAAAGTTAGAGTGCATTATTTCCTTTATCACTTTTTTTCTATTATTACTTTTAAAAAAGCAGTAACTTGTTCCAGTTTCCAGAATCGCCCTGTATAAAGCAGCAGCAAAGTTACAGATTTTTAATCGCCCTCAAGTCATTTCGTCGGACTGTGTGGCGAGCAGTTTATGGTTTATAGAGGAGTATGGTTTTCAATTGTTAATAAGGTGCGCGTACGAACTCGATGCGAAACCGGGGAGCTGTGGGATATGGACGAATCTGATGCGAAACCAGGGATCCGCATAGGTTGGAAAACAGTTTTGGATTCCTGATACGAGATCCGATAGCTCCTGGGATATATTCGTAATGGTGTTCCGACGCTGAACAGGGACCTTTCCGTTACAAATGTACCGGTCCCTAATTAGCAGGGCGAAAATTTATGGCCTTGAACGCCTAGTCGCAATATGATCTGCAAGTAGTACGACTTAGGCTCGTGGAAAAGCCTAGGTTTAAGGTGGGACCTCCTAAACGCGTCTGGACGATGCATTTTGCGCTCCATACTCAGGGCCGGATTAAGGGTGTGGGTCCTATTAGCCAAGAACTTGTGAGGTCCAGACTCGTCTGTGTGAATTGCGCGTGTAATGTGGAAAACGGGTCCGCGCAATTCATTGATAGACGACTCAGGTTAGTAGAGGGACGGTCCATTGACCGTCCCGGGTGTGGTTTAGGTTTTAGTGGGTATGCCGACTCCGAGCATCTGGGCGGTGAGCCCCACACTACCCCCCTTCCGGGGTGTACGTAATGGTATTTCCCCCACATGCTTAAAAAAAGGGTGTGGGTTCTTGGTTGACCTTGGTCGCGCGAAAGTGTGGTGGCGCCCTCACACACCGCTAGACACTGTATACCAGGCATGTTTCCCAAGCTGCTCCCGTGCGCTCTCAGAGCAGTGACCTAGCTCGGACGTATGGAAGGGGAACCCACTAAGAGTGACTTGTAAACGGAGCACGAGAGAAGACGAGTGGGAGGGGCGTGGGGAAGTGGAGAGCGCACCGGAGTGGTCAGACTACAATAACGTAGACGCCGCCCCCACTCTCACACGCTTTCGTGGGCCCAAAGCTCTATTTGACTATTCTGAGAGCTGCTCATGAGCAGGGTCGAGTGCTCCGGCTCCCAAATCGTCCACCTGTGCATGCCTGCTGTATACGTACACAAGGTTGCAGGGGTTCCGTAAATAACAACTCACGTCTCGCTAACGCACATTTGGGGCCCCTACATAGTCACAATCGCTAGATAAAAGACCCACCAATTGCGGAAGACTCCAAAAATGGCCTACTTTTGCCTTTTCGAGGCGTAATTTTCATTATTCGGCAGCATTTAGCGGAGTTCGACAAATATTGGGCGGCGCGACAGTGCTGCCACTGTCAAGACACATACATTTTCTTAAATATCGAGAGATTCAGGGTTCTTATAGAAAAAAATGTAGTCATCCGCATATTCAGGGACACATACAATGTCAATGCAACCTTTATTATGTTAAACTATACGTGTTTAAACACACAAGTTGATATTTGCGAAATACACCCCCAAACGGAGGGTTTCGGCACAAGTATCAGTTCCATGTAGAGGTGTGCAGACGTCCGAGATATCGGACTCGGTCGGACTGCTTCAAGGTGTTAAACTGCCCGAAATTGTTGGTCTGAGTCCGAAATCGCAATTGTATCGAACTGCCCGACAATATCGGACCGTCCAACAGTATCGGGCTACCCGAGCGTTCGATTGTTACGGACGCCCGACCGAGACCACCCGACTTCGACGGACCAACCCGAACACTCGGACTTCCGAAACATAGTAAGACAGGACAGTCTGCACACTCCTAGTTCCATGGCATTTTTAGCTGGGAGCGCTAGTGGGCCATTCCATGCCGAATCGATCACTTTTTGCAGGCACCATCGCCGATTTTGTTCTAACTGAAATATGTTGTAGTCCATGCGAAATTAGGGGGGGTTTAAGTCATCATTTTGCCGGTTTCGAATTTTTTTAGAAATGGCAGGTCTTCAAAGTTTTTAATTTTTGCCCATTTCGGCGAAAACGGGCCTCACTTACGAATTTTTATCTCGAGAACGGTTTGTCCGATTGAGCTACATTTTTTTTGTTTTATTCGGAAAGGATTGGGCTATTACAAAATAATTTTTTCAACCTCGACGATCAACTTTATAATGTCGAAAAATTTAAACAAATTCTTCTTTTGCGTTTTTTTCGATGATGTGGCGGAGTGATTTAAATTTTGAAAAAAATATAGTTACATTTCTTGAAGTTTCCCCTTTAAAATGAGCCCTTGAACAAGATGGTATCTTTAAAATTGGCGTCACAATGAGCTGGTAAAGGACGCCGTGTACCTCCGTCTCAGGTAGAGGCGAGTCGAGCGCACGGCTATTATGGTCCGTTGTCTATATCGCTGGTCTCAAGAAAATGCCAGCAGACTGTATACGACTAAAGAACCCTATTTATACCTGGAGAACAATATTAGTAACCAATAACGGGAATTTTGTGGGTTGTATTAGTCTATCGGTGTGAACCACTGCTAACGCGACGCGGAGAGTCGCAGTCGTCGCGTCGGCACAGTTCAAACGCCCGTGCGTCATCACAATGAAACACCAATATTTAATCTTCTTTATTTTTCATTATTTTTTTATGGAACTTTCAGCAACATATTTCTGGTATTTTTCTGATGCAAAATGATACCAAACACGATATAATTTCAACTGTATTTAGTGGTTTAATCGATGATGAGTGTTTCGAACGCAAGGAAGGACATCGCATCAGAAAGAAAGAGACGCGGTCAATTTTAAACAATCATAATATATTAATATTGGATATCACTGTATTCGGGGAAGTCTACAGAATCTTTTGCTGTAAAGAACAATTCAATATCTTTTATAATAACATCACAATATATGTTCGAAGTCTTTCTTTAAAACTCAATATTCTCAAAACTGTACGTCTAGGAGAAAAAATTAAGGACAGATTTGAAATCAGTGCGAAAAACGCCAGAAGAATCGCATAGTGGGAATCGAAATACAGAAAAAAAAGTTAAAATTTGTTGGACCGTGTTTTTATTACACGAGTAATTATAATCGTAATTACATCGTGTTTGATGTAATGTTAATTAGAAAAACGAGACGAATACGATGGTAAACGTTTCATAAAAAAAGTAAAAAATTAGAAAAGTTGCAATCTTGTGCTACGCGAGTATTATTGTGAGTCTCATCGATACACTCGACCCCTCGCTGGCTCGGTCGTCGAGCGTGTTTACCGCTTGACTAGATCCAAGGGCGATCCCCCAGTGGTGCGGATAAAGTTTTGCCATTTACAGAAGTAATACTATATCCCGGTTACAATGCATATACGGCTCGTTTTTGCTTTTCGTACTCTCTCTGAAGGGTTCAAATTCGAGGGTTGATATACTGTGAAATTTAAGTGGGGTTGCTCTCATGATTTTCATGTTCGGATGTTTTGAGGATATTCCCGAAATTTCTGTATTAGGAAACCTTATGGAAGCGCCACTCTACTGAATCATGCTTCGTGTCGGCTGCATTTTAGAAAAATTCTAGTTATTTCTTTTCACAAAGAGTCTAGCACACTGGTTCTTAACCGGTGTTCCGCGAGCTTTTTGCAAGTGTTCCGCGAAATTCCACGTAATTTTCCTAAAGCACTATTCAGTAAAATTTCACATCTCTACCCCTTCGTTTAAGAGTAATATGGGAGTGAATACCTTTATAGCCTTAGCTTTATCTTTTATTTTCTCAGTTATTACTTAAAATTTTTAGACGAAGTAAAAGCGATAATGAAGCTACAAACCAGCTTCATTTGGAATTTTTCTTCAATATTTCAAACCAGTTATTAAGGGTTGAAAAGATTTATTTTTATGACGTGATTTTCGCAAACAGTCCTTTTAAAGAAGTCAGAAATAATGGTGTGTCGCGTAATTATTATAATATCAATAACACTTTTAAGATAGGTGAAATATTGTTAAATAATTTTAAAAACTGATATTCTTTAGTAATAGATGATGTCGATTAATTTTCCTAATTTTTTTTATTAAATAGTATAATGTTTGATATACAATACTTTTTCCGAGTTTCAAGAATCACAAGCATTTAGCCCTGTAAACCAGGTCAGTCCAATTCGTGGCCCGCGAGTCACATATGGCCCGTTCTCCCACTTCTTCTTTCCGCTAAAGCGGGATTTCACGTTCTCCCACTATTTCACATGGTCGACGGTTGTATCGTCAAAAGTTCATGGCACTTGTACATAGTGGCTTAAGGCTTAAGTAGTGAGGGAACGGAATGATTGATGGTTAGGGCTGTGTGGCTCGTGACGAAGGAGAACTTGGACAGGCCTGATGTAAACGATTAAGCTTACGTAAACTACATACTTACCGTTGTAGCAGAGTGATCCCGAAGGACCTTCAGGAGGCACATCGTATTTGCACCTCGCCATGCAGATAATGTAGGGAAAAGTACATCCCAGTGGTAATCTGTGACAAAAAATACAATTTTTGAGAGATTAAATGGTTGTATATGTCATTATGTCATACTAATGAATAGAGATATCACATTGATGAATCTTCGAGCATTGTTAACAATTAAAATAAACAGATATTGTACGTCATTGGAAATTCCAATATATATGTATTGTTAACAATATACACTAAACAAATCTCTGTTTACTAAATTAAAGTCCTTTATGCAAAATATTATGCAATATCTAAATATTTTATTAACAAATTTAGCTGCAAGTGTTAGAAAAGTTTAGTTGCCAGATTCGTGTGGATCTTTCAGCAAGATCGAGATCTTAAACATACAGTCAAGATTGTTAAGGATTGGTTGCCACAAAATGTTCCAAATCAACTGCATTCTCCACCGCAATCTCCAGATCTTAATGTAATAGAGAATTTATGTGAAATATTAGATGTGAACCTACACAAAATAAGAATTGCAAACAAGGAATACCTTAAAATCGAACTACTAAAAGTATGGAATGATATTTCTGTGTTAACAACACGTAAGTTTGCCGTAATTAAAGCTAAATAAGGTGGACCAAAAAAGTATTAAATGTACGTAACTTTTTAATAAATGAAGATGAATCATTCTTAATTAGTTCTGTATACTCACTGTTGATTCATATTTTTATAGATGCTCAACTATTTTATGTTGTATCTCAAATATTATTTATTAGATTGAATTACGGTTTCTACATTTAATTACCATCAATCTACACTTTATGTTTTTCAAATAACTTCTCCATTAATGTAACATATATCTAATAATTAAACACTTTTGACTCTCACAGTATATTCAAATAATTACGTATCAATAAATAGAGTAATATCATTAGATTTTGAACTATTTCCAAGTAACAACGAGTAAAACTTTATCTGTGATCAGCCGTTGAGGATTAATTCTGCGATTCACGAGTCGTTTGACGCTAATTTCCTTTTGCGCTTCACATTTACGGAAGCATAATGAAATTGCAGCGGCCGAGCGAAATTCGCAGGCTACCGCACGCATCGCAATTAATCCGGCACGCGTTGTGTAATTTTAATGGGATAACTGTCATGCCGCGTTGCAAAATGAATACTTCACGGGTGGCCAACACAGTGAATCACACGTTTCGTTTACTCCCGTTGAGATATATGTACTATGTATGTGATTGATAAAGACCTTTCTTCATTGATTTCAAATTTTAGAATTTTGAATACTGCATTTATTTACATGTTCAACGTACATAGGAAAATGTATTATTATTGATTTCATTACAGTAACAAATATTGTTCTGACACAAAGAGTATACATATTATGTTGTGTTCAATTACAAGAAGCATATTAAGTTTTAACGTATATCGAAATTTGTGAAAATTTAACAATTATTAAAATTCGAACGTCGTAGTTCAATATTGTAATAAAATAAAATTTTGCACATTTTTATATATATAGATTAATTTATTTATAGATTTTAATATATAGATTTATTTAAAAGGTGCCTAATTTGTATTACCTTATAAAAACAAGAAACATATAAATATTTATATCTTGCACAATTTTTATTATCCTATATGCTCTTATAAAAAATTTATTCTGTAATTAACTATGACAGCATTTTACAACCACTAATAAGTAGAAAATCTTGAAATCTTGTAAAAAAATGTCCTTGAGAAAAAATTTTTACCATCATCAAATTCGCCCCTTGAAACAGTACAACTTTATTCTGTGGAGATTTTTTGTAAGCCTAATAATAACCGAGATACTCCTTCCCATTTAAATGCCCCACCCTGTATGTATAATATAAAAAGACCTATTACTTGTTAATGACATTTTGAAAGTAACATTTTCAATTTATCATATCTGTTTGCAGTAGCACTGATTTTTTATTTTTAATAAGGAAGAGTAACAAAGCAATTACAGTAATTTTTCGATCGGAGTCTTGGGGGGTGTCTCCGATCGTAGTCCAGTGCCTACTCACTCCACTGCCGGCCAACGCTGCTCCGCGCCGTAGAGCGGCGATGATTGATCTCGGCTCGGGTATATCGGTGTGAACACCACACATTGACTCGAGTGAATCGAGTTCTCAAACTTCTTAATTTTAATGATCGGTTTATGGGACTTTTACTAGCTTATTCCTGGCGTTTCTCTGATTAAAATGATACCAAACACGATATAATTTCAACGTTATTTAGTGGTTTAATCGACGATGAAAGTTTCGAACGCAACGAAGAACAGCGTATTGGAAAGAAAGAGATGCGAACAGTAGCCGCCGCCGGCACAGTTCAAAGGCCCGCGTGTTCTCGCAATGAATTGACGATGACAGAATTGTTTAATTTCCATGATTGTTTTATGGGACTTTCACTACCTTATTTCTGGCATTTTTCTGATTAAAATGATACCAAACACGATATAATTTGGCCATATTTAGTGGTTTCATTGACGGTATGGAGTAACTGTAGGGAATGGAAGAAGACAGCGAGTGAAAAAAAATAAAAACTTTATTGTTTAAAAATTTGTTATGGGACTTTTCTTGCCTTTGACCTTGTATAGCCTAAAAAAAATGTTGTGTTATGCTTAGAATAGTATGATGTATTTATTATTTATTGTAATTAAGTTTTTTGTTTTGATTGTCTTACCGTAGATTGATAATTTTAGTGATTCCAAGTTATGTTGTGCCGGAGGATCGAGATATTCTTTGAGAAATTCGGACTGTTCAAAAAAATCCTCACAGAGCTTTGCTAATTGTGGCGGTAGTTTGACCGCATTTACTCGATCTCCTCCTTCATCTGCGGCCCTTTCTTCTTCTGCTTCCTCTGTAGTCCTTTCTTGATTTACTTCCTCTGCGGCCCTTTCTTCTTCTGCTTCCTCTGTAGTCCTTTCTTGATTTACTTCCTCTGCGGTCCTTTCTTCTTCTTCTTCCTGTGCGGCACTTTCTTGATCTTCTTCCTCTGCGGCCCTTTCGTCTAATGTTCCTGACAATCTCCGTTCCTCCTCAGTGCATGCAGTGAAATAATTTTCAATGTCTTCGATCGTTACGTTGTGCTCCGAAATCTGTGACCAAGCTTGGTGCATGTCGGATATTATTGTATCGTCCTCTGCTTCTTCAATTCTTGTCGGAATAATCTTGTTCCACGCATTTCTTATGTCACTGCATGACAGATCGTTCCAAGATGAACTGATCGCGTGTAGACAATCTTTAATTGTATACTTTTTGAAAAATTCCTCTATGCCATATCCGTGTTCAATGAGATACTGTGACAGTTGGTATCGGAATCGTCTTTTTAACTTTTCAATTACTCCTTGATCCATTGGTTGGATCAAGGATGTGGTGTTAGGTGGTAAAAATTTTACTTCAAAATTCTCATCGTGTTCATAGCCACTCGGAAATTTGTGACATGAACAATTATCAACTAGTAGAATCACTTTCCCGCGCAGCCCATTTTCCAACTGATGCTGACGTACTTCTTTTTTAAAATGATTTTCGAACCAATCTACAAATATATCTTGATTTATCCAAGCATTGGTTTGTGCTTTAAAAACAACTGGAAGTTGGTTCATAAAATCTTTCAAAGCTCTTGGTTTCTTAAATTTATGTATTACAAGAGGCGTAATTTTATGTGTCCCAGTAACATTTGCGCACAATCCTACCGTCAGTCTGTCTTTCCGCATTTTGCATCCACTCACACTTCGCTCAGTGCCACACACCAAGGTTCTTGATGGCAAAACTTTCCACAATAACCCGGTTTCGTCCATATTATAAATATTTTCTTCATCAATTTCTTCTTCTTCAATGTATTTTTTAAAATTGCTAACGAATAGATTAGCTCCATCTTCATCGGCACTGGCTTTTTCACCATATATTCTCAGCAGTCGAATATGGCGACGTCTTTTAAATTTTGAGAGCCATCCATGGCTGAATTTAAAATTGGAACACGCATGAAGCTGTTGGTTCAATTCACATGCTTTTCGTATAAGTAGCGCATCCGATACAGTATCTCCTACGGCTCTCCTTTCTGTAAACCACACATACAACCGTTCTTCCAACTCTTCATACTTCGGTTGCCTTATCATTTTCTGACGTTTCTCCAGTTTCCCTTTTTCTGCGAAGTTGCAGATTTCCGCAGCGCGTTCTTGGATCCGTTTAATTGTCTTCGGATGTACTTCATACTTTTTAGCGACACATGGAATAGAGAATGTCTCCAAGTCCTTTATGACATCCACACGTTGTTGCATAGTCAAAAACTTTCTGCCCTTTGACATTTTTCACTTAATTAGCACTAACAACTAATGAAAAACTTTAAAAACTAGTATATACAACGTAAAAACTAATACAAAAAGAAACTAATCACTACATACATAATAATCAATAGAAAACTAAAAAATAGCACGCACGAACACGATGAGCTAAAACGTCTTGTGTCAACTGTGGAGTAACCCGGATGTCTACCCTACCACGACTTGTGACTGACTGACCCTGTCAACATTTAGAAAACTCCCCAGGAATAGGTAAAAATGAAAGAGAGGAGGAAAACGGAATACGGAAGTATGCTATAAAAAACGGAAAGAGTGGAAAAAGGCAACGAGGAAAGGATGTCATAAAAAAGGGAAGGTTCGCCAGGTCCTGACCGTAGACCTTGAACCTGGAAGAGGCACAGGAGAGGATTAGGCCTGCGTGGATCTGGTCGCCAGATGTTTCTCAGGACTGACCAGACCCGCGCAGAACGGAGAACAATAAGAAAGAAATATGGCAAGGAAATAAGGAATTTTCTAAAGCGACAGATGACTCTTGTCCTCGCAAGATAGATCCTCCTGATCGATCCCCACCCCTGCAGAATCGTTGGTATCTTCCGGTTTTTTCCGGGAAAGTGGCCTTGCCTCAAGTCCCTTGTTGCAACCCCTACATCTGCAAGCCATCCGCGGGGCTATCAACGATTGGACTCGAGGACACCGCATCTGGTTAGTGTCGTCGATTCCTGTCGCTCGACCATCAGGGGCACTTAAGATGCCAGGGTTGCGAAGGAAAGTTTCTCCCTTTGTCTTCATTTCTGCCGTTTCTTAAAATTCGTAAACTTTTTTTCCAAGAACGGAGGTGCCACTTATGTACATATCGTGGAAAAAGTCTTACCCGAAAAAACTGCCATACAGTAAGATCTCCATCAGACCCAACGCGTGTACCGTGATGGTTTACAGACCTTCCGACCTTCAGAACTTATATTTTGGAGCACTTGGAGAAATTTGGGATTTATGACGCTCGCGAACGAAAATTCAAGTCTAATTTTTTCAGAACATATTTTCGAGATGTTGAGATCTTTATTTAAACATATGCTATACATGGCATATGTTAAATGTATGATGAATTATAAATTATGCTTCACATGTAGAGTAAATGTGGCCAAATTATATCGTGTTTGGTATCATTTTAATCAGAAAAATGCCAGAAATAAGGTAGTGAAAGTCCCATAAAACAATCATGGAAATTAAACAATTCTGTCATCGTCAATTCATTGCGAGAACACGCGGGCCTTTGAACTGTGCCGGCGGCGGCTACTGATCGCGTCTCTTTCTTTCCAATACGCTGTTCTTCGTTGCGTTCGAAACTTTCGTCGTCGATTAAACCACTAAATATTGGCCAAATTATATCGTGTTTGGTATCATTTTAATCAGAGAAATGCCACGAATATGTTGGTGAAAGTTCCATAATGATATCATAGAAAATAAGAAAGCTGAGGTCTTGGTGTTTCATTGTGATGACGCACGGGCCTTTAAACTGTGCCGGCGACGGTGACACGCGATCCTATTTCATTCTGTCCTTCTCTATGTTCGGCTCGTCGTTTGAAGTCTCGGCGAGGTAGACGCAGTCATAAAAATATAGCTTCCGTACTCTATCCAAGTCCGTCCTACTCCCGGGTGTGGAGACTGCGATCGAAAAATTACTGTACAATGGTTTTAAGCACATACAACGTAGCCTAGTTCCGGATGGTTCGCCTTAACTAGCGGTTCGCTTGAACTAGTTCGTTTTCGTGTTCTTCGCAATCGTTCTTACAATGTACTGGCTTTCACGATCACCGTCGCTGGAGCACATCGGCAGGTAAAGGGGGGTCATCGCCACTAGATCACCTCGAATTGCGTACGAAGACACAGGCACGCGTCTATCGTAGCTACCAAATATTATTATTCGCGGGCACAATGCGTAACGGCTTTGTTTCGCTCGCTGGTCTCGCGAATTATAATGTTTTCGTGTCAAACAGTACCGCCCGCCTTGCGCGAATGTGCAACCAAACCGGACCGCGACAGGGGACAAGCTCCCTGTGCGCAGATAAATCGCGAGCACTGTCTCACCCGTATGTGCGAATCGAAGTGGAATCGAACGCTACGCGACCGGCCAGATACAGGTCCGAGTTATAGGTCGTCGATACACGGAAGTCTTGGTTCGAACGTCGACCACTCGAACGTTCCCGTCCTTGTCGGGGAAGGTTTTTTCGATCCGTCCCATTTCCCACTTGTTTGGAGGCAGATTCGGATTCTCTATCAACACGATGTCCCCTTCGTTAATCTGTTTCTGCTGGCTGGACCATTTGTACCGCGATTGAAGCTCCTGTAAATATTCTCGTGACCACGTTAGCCAGAGAAGTTCGTGGAACTTTTGGATGCATTGCCATCGCGAGAGTCTCGAGCTCGCTACGTCTGTAACTGAGGGAGTTGGTCGCGCGTTCAACGGGCTGCCTGTTAAAAAATGACCGGGAGTCAAGACTTCCAAACAGTCCGCGTCGTCTCGCACCCGAGTCAATGGACGTGAATTAAGGGTAGCTTCGATCCGACAGAGGAGCGTAGCCATCTCTTCGGCGGTGGGAGTAAAATCCCCCATTATGCGTCTCAGATGATGTTTAACTGATCGCACAGCGGCCTCCTGCATTCCCCCGTGATGTGGAGCGCCCAGGGGGTAGAACAACCATTCGACGCGTAACTCCGTACATCGATCTCTTAATTCCGCCGAATTAATAACTGCTGTGAAATCGCGGGCGAGCTCGCGCGAGGCGCCGACAAAGTTTGTACCGTTATCGGATGTGACTGTTCGCGGAATACCACGCCGGGAAATGAAGCGGTCGAAGGCCGCGAGGAATGCTGAGGTCGAGTACTCGTGGACTAACTCCAGATGAACGGCGCGAGTAGCATGACAAATAAAAACACCGATATAGGCTTTATGAGCCTTTTTTCCCCGACCAGCTGAGTCGCGCACCTGATACGGCCCCGCGTAGTCGACACCGATGTTCACGAACGGAAAGGATGGGCGACAACGTGATGGTACTAAGTCTTGCATTATCTGGGTAGAGGTTTGAGCTCTCCATCTCGCGCATTTCACGCACCGATGGATAATGCGGCGCGCGGTGTCGCGGATGCCAAGGATCCAGTATTTTTGACGCGCCGTAGCCACGGTCAGTTGCGTTCCTCCGTGTAGTGTGTGCAAATGCGTGTCCCGTATAATGAGATCCGAAACGTAATGCTTGGGGAGGATTATAGGGTGTTTTGTATCCCATGGCAGAAACGAATTTTTTAGTCGGCCGCCTACTCGTAAAAGGCCCTTGCCGTCTAAAAAGGGGTTGAGCTTACTAAGAGGAGAGCGAGTATCGAGAGGTTTTGCCTCTTTGGACGCGTTAATTTCAGTACAGAATGCGATTGTTTGTACTAACCGAATTATCGTGGCTTCCGCGTCTCGAAGGTTAGAAACGGTTAAACCCGACCGCGGAGCATTTTTGTTGTAACGCGTTCTGTTGATAAACTCGCGAACGTAACCGAACACGCGTACCAAGCGAGGCCAGCTAGAGCTCCGAAGCAGGACGTCCCATTCCTCGGTGTTTACCGCCGTGTGAGCCGTCGTCTTCCTCCTTCCCTCTTCCGTCTCGTACACCTGTTGGGCAGGCCACCGCTCCTCGTTGTCCTTCAGCCAGGTCGGTCCCGTGATCCAGAAGGTAGATGATAACAACTTTTCGGCGTGGACCCCACGCGAATTCAAATCCGCTGGATTCGAATCCGTGGGCACGTGCCTCCAGATCGCCGCCGGTAGCGTCGTGTGAATCTTCGACGTTCGGTTTGCTACTGTAGTTTTCCAAGTGGCGGGATGTCTCCTGAGCCAGGCGAGGACGATAGTGGAATCCGTCCAACAAACGATGCGGTCCGCGTGGACGCAGATGGATTTGAGGACGTGGTCAATTAGCTCCGTCAACATTACAGCCCCGTTCAACTCCAATACGGGTATTGACAACGTTTTTATAGGCGCCACTCGTGATTTTGCGGCGAGCAACGTGGTATATGTGTCGCCGCCGATCGTAACCACCCGTGCGTAGACTGCACAAGAGAATGCATCGCTTGATGCATCGCTGAATCCATGGATCTGCAATTCGGTCGTATCTGGACCGTAGTGGATCCACCTTGGGACCCGTATCGCATTAAGTGCACTCCAGTCTGTACAGAACGAGTTCCATGCGTCCTGCGTCGTTTTTGACACTTGATCGTCCCAACCGATCTTCTCTAGCCACTGCTGTTGTAGTAAAATCTTCGCTCGTACTATGATCGGAGATAACCATCCCAATGGGTCGTACAATTTGGCTATTTCTGAGATCAGCTCGCGCTTGGTCATCTGGATGTGGCGGGCGACGAAGCTCTGTAAGTTGAAAGAAAATGCGTCCTCGGATGGGATCCAAGTGATCCCGAGAACTTTCAGTTCCGAATCCTTGAAACTCCGAAAATCTACGGCGTGGGAGTGTTTTGCAGCCGGAATTTTTTGGAGGCTCCCCGGATCGTTGCCGGCCCATTTTCTTAGATGAAACCCGCCTCGAGCCAGTAGGTCGCACACTTGGATACGCGTTTGCTCTAACAATGTCGTGTCCGGTGCTCCGATGAACACGTCGTCCACGTAGACGCTATCCTCCAGTACCGGTGACGCAAGCGGAAACTTCGAACCCTCGAGGTGATTAAGTTCTTTAAGGACGCGCATGGACAAGTACGGGGCACACGTAGTTCCGTAAGTGATGGTGTTGAGTTCGTATGCCTCTATCTCGTTCGTGGTCGCGTTGTTCCAGAGAATATTTTGATATTTCCGGTCGTCAGTATGTACCAGAATTTGTCGGAACATCTTCTCTATGTCCGCGACGAGAACATACTCGGCAAGTCGCCATTTTAGAATTATCGTCGTAATGTCTTGTTGCAACTTCGGTCCTGGGTGCAGCAGATCGTTGAGGGAGGACCCACTCGACGTTTTGTGCGAAGCATTGAATACGACGCGTAATTTGGTCGTCAAACTGTTCTCGCGTATCACGCCACGGTGCGGGATATACGATCGCGTTTTATCGAGCGCTTCGAGACGTGACATATGCCCGAGATTTTCGTATTCGCGGAGGAACTCAACATAGGCTTGCCGACTTGATGCATTACGGTCGAGCTTAGTTGACAAGCGTTTAAGCGACGAGACAGCACCGCGAAATGAATCGCCGAGGTGATCCTCAGGGACCGATACATTGAATGGTAACTTAACTGTGAAACGACCGGTGGCATCGCGCGTATACGTTTCTTTGAAGTGCTGCTCGCACTGACCCTCCTGCGTTGTGAGAGTATTCGACGTGGGAATTGTTTCGGTCTCCCAAAAGCGAGATAGCACCTTTTCAAGTGGATCCCCTCTGACCTCCTGATGTGCTGCAATTGTAGGATGTGAAGTGACCTCGTTATTTATGCTCCCGGAGAGTATCCACCCGAAGATGGTATTCAGAGCAATTGGTTCGCCTACTCGCGAGCGTCGGATACCCGGGCGGATTATTTCGCTGAAGAGTTCCGCACCTAAGAGCAACTCGATACGTTGACTCGAGGCAGGAGTGGGGTCAGCTAACAAGAGATCGGAAAATGATTCGTAATCGACCAATTTGAACGGGGGCGGAACGTATTGCGATATTTGACGTACTATGAACGCGCGGGTGGAGGTGACCGGGGTGGAAGCGCCGTTCGCACCTATCCGTATCTGTGCGCTGTAGTCAATATTGCTCGCGTGTTCGCCACCGAGGCCTGTGACTGAAATCGGCGATCGTAATTTCTTGAGGTGGAGGTGCTGCACAAGGTTCGTAGTAATAAATGAAGATTGAGAACCTTGGTCGATCAAGGCGCGCGCGAGTCGTGACCGGCCGTCCGGTGCGTAAACTTTGACGATCGCTGTTGCTAACAGTACGGATTGCTCGACGGGTGGAGCGGCTTCGGCAAAGTGCGAAGTGACGTTGTTACAGGGCTCCGTGAGTGTCAACGGCAGCTCTTCATGCCGTACGGGCGAGGGTATTATCGGGGTAGACGACGAGACAGTCGATGAGTCAGCGGTGTCGTAGCTTTGTCGAGTAGGTCTTCGTGGTTCCCTAGCCGAGGTTCCGTCTTCGCGATGTAACAACGTATGGTGCTTTCCGCGGCACTCTCTACACACGTTTTTGCTTGAGCAATTGGCCAATGTATGTTCCGTGCTTAGGCAGTTAATGCACGCGCGGAGGTCCTTTACTATGTTGTAACGAGCGAGCGGGCGCAGCCTCCGAAATATATCGCAGTCACGTACCGAGTGTATTTCGTTACAGAGTGGACACGGCGGTCGTCTACGGTCGGTTTCCCCTATAACGTGAGCGTTTGCTTTCTGACGCGCGCGATCCGACGGTTTGGCGATGGTTAGGAGCGGATTCCGCGGTTGATCCATTTCCGCGAACGACGCGGCTTGCGTGAGCATGAATTCTTCTAATTGCTTATACGTCGGATATTGTTTGGAATTACCTAGGTATTTTCTCCACTCGCTAGAGAGTTCTTTGTCAAACTGGCGAGTAACGAAGTAGACGAGATGGTGATCCTCGCTCGTCTTTCCTAACTTGTGCAACGCCTCAAGGGTGTTCCGGTAGTGAACCGTAAACTGCTTCAGGGTATCAAGCTCTTCCAGTTTCATGGACTGTAGCGAGTGTAACCGATGAAGTAACGCTTGGACTATGAACCGTTCGTTGTCGTAAATTTCTTTGAGACGATCCCACGCAATCTTGAAATTATCGTCCACTAGGTCGAGATGCTCTACAGCCGCGAGCGCTTCTCCTTTCAGGGCAGCAAGGAGGTATTCTAATCGTACGGCGTCAGACAGCGAGTTATTACGAACGATCGCGGAGGTGAATCGTGCTTCAAACGATCGCCATTTCGAAAAGTCCCCGTCGAAGGTTGGGATGTCTATCCGAGGGAGTTTGACGACTTTGGTTTGACTCACCGGGACTGTGGGCAATACCATGGTGGAGTTAGCCAGTGGCGAGGAGCATGGAGGCCGTAGGCGCGAGAGGTGCTCACGCAGGTACTCCATCCCGTCATAGTAGACGTCCTCCGCTCTGTCCATGGTTTCCCCTTGAAAATATGGGAGATCCTCCTTGCTCTTGTCCGCTTTCCGCGCCGCCTGTAGATAGCCATTAAGGTGCTCGATTTTCGCTCATGTCTCCTGGAACAGTTGTATCCTGGTCTCCAGGTAGGAGAGGGTGAAGTTGGAGGCTCCCTTCTTCTTGGAGTTGGCCAGAATTTTGTTGAGCTGACTACAGGCATTGATTTGCTTCTCGAGAAGCGCTTCGAAGGTGTCTGTTGCCGTTGTGTTCATATTGTTCACCTTGTCCAGATTAACCACCACTGTCTCGAGTCACTACTTTTGAGCGTCGTCGTTAGCGTTTGAATAAGTACGTTACGCGGCACCGATTTTCACTGAGACGCGACTGCGAATTTATTTACTTAATTACAGAGTCTACTGGCGTGTGACAAAAAGTCAGTAGACCGGCGCGATTTAGTATGTGCGAGTCACTGATTTCAAAAGATTCCGAATGTTAAAAATCCGGCTCGGAGGACCAAATTGTTTGAAGTAGCACTGATTTTTTATTTTTAATAAGGAAGAGTAACAAAGCAATTACAATGGTTTTAAGCACATACAACGTAGCCTAGTCCCGGATGGTTCGCGTTGACTAGCGGTTCGCTTGAACTAGTTCGTTTTCGTGTTCTTCGCAATCGTTCTTACAATGTACTGGCTTTCACGATCACCGTCGCTGGAGCACATCGGCAGGTAAAGGGGGGTCATCACCACTAGATCACCTCGAATTGTGTACGAAGACACAGGCACGCGTCTATCGTAGCTACCAAATATTATTATTCGCGGGCACAATGCGTAACGGCTTTGTTTCGCTCGCTGGTCTCGCGAATTATAATGTTTTCGTGTCAAACAATATCAGTCTACAAAGTAGAAATGCTTTTTTGTATGCATATCGCAAAGTCACACAAAAGATATTAATAAATGTAATGATTAATAAAACAAATTATAACTATTTCACAAATATTGGGATAACCTAGCATAATTAAAGAGCACTTGATTTTAAATTTTAACAACACTATTAAATGTATTAAAAATTGAATAATCCTTGTACGTGCTGAACCTAAAGTGTCAGAAAAATTATATTGAAAACGGGGTTCCTGACTATTAGCCAACTTTTATCATTATTATTAAAACTAAACATGTTTAGCAATAAATAAATGAATCGACAAGTGAGGACAATGAAACAGAAGGCTCTTCGTTTTTAATCAGAAGTATTTAAACGACGTAGTTGAATTTTTTTACATAGACAATTCAGTAATAATTGACATTCGTAACTTAGACAACGGATTGTTTACATTTATGACAAAAATGAGTAGGTGTAATTTAAAACAGTAAAACATTAGAAAAATGTAATAATACCATTATATTATTTTCAACCTATTACACATGTTACAAAAAAAAAATAGATTTTCATTCCCCTGCAGTTTGTTGCAATTCAGGTAGAAAATGTTTATTTTGCATAAAGATCAGCAGTGTACCTAGACAGCACAAAGACGTCTTAAAGACAGTTAGTTGTATATTCAGACGTCTTAAAGATTTCCTGAATGTCCTACGAACGTCTTCCGAACGTATCCTGAACGTCTTGTGTTAGAAAACGATACGTCTGAAAGACGTTTGTTTGGCGACTAAAAGACGTTCAGGAGACGTTCGTAGAACATTTGGAAGGTCTTTAAGACGTCTCTAAGAAGTCTTAACGGGCCATAAATGTTAATTAAAACAAAAGAATCGAAGAGTAAAATTAGATTTCGACAAAAACGAGATTAAAGTTAAACCAATAAATAACTTTAATAGAAGAACGCCTGTGGAATTGACATAAAAAATGCAATAAAAATAACAACTGCAATTAAAATCAAAATAAAAATTACGATTACAATAAAAATTGTAATTGAAGTTGCAATAGAAGAGGCGAAATTGAAGTTGAAATTGAAAAATTGAAGTTGAATTTGAATAGTTGAAGTCGGAATTGAAAAATTGAAATTAAATTGAAGTAGTATTTGAAATTGAAGCGAAAACACTAACTCGAACAAATAATACCAATGCTAATGCTTACTGCTAGATTATACAGAGTGGGGCACCTAAAACAGGCCACCTGAATAACTCGCTTGCTTTTGAAGATAGAAAAAAATGCATCAGACCAAACTTACTTGATATCGAGGCGCTCGTAATCTGATGTCATTAATTTTTTTATAGGTGGAGACGTCAAGGAGATATGAAAGTCAACTTTGTTTTTTTTAAAGGAATGAGGTATGTATTTTTTAATATGATACATTAATCGATGCAGCTGGACATTCGTTATAAAAAAGTACCAACCTATGTATGTCGATAAATTAGTGGTTCACGAGACATTTCAATTTAAATATAACTCTAAAATACCATTACTGTCGTACTAAGACGTTAGTGTTTACTTACTTGTGTAACGTCTTAGTATATGACATTAATGGTATTTTAGAGTTATTTAAATTGAAATATCTCCTAAACTATTAACTTTTTGACATACATAGGTTGGTACTTTTTTATAACGAATGTCCAGCTGCATCGATTAACGTATTAAAAAATACCTCATTCCATTTAAAAAAACAAAGTTGACCTTCATATCTCCTTGGCGTCTCCACCTATAAAAAAATTAATGACATCAGATTACGAGCGCCTCGATATCAAGTAAGTTTGGTCTGATGCATTTTTTTCTATCTTCAAAAGCAAGCAAGTTATTCAGGTGGCCTGTTTTAGGTGCCCCACCCTGTATACATACAATAAATACGACATTGTTCATGGTCTTAATTAGGGATTGCAATCCCGCGATGCGGGATCCCGCGTCATTAGTCCAGTCAACGAAAAATCGTAGAGGAAAATGGAAGGAACACAATTTTTAATTTTGGGACTTTGTTTGGACTAGTTAGGAGGTAAACATACTAAAAGTCCCCACTCCTAGGAGGTGAGCGGGGTGCAGGGGGCACATAGTTTCCGAAATATAAGCGGAAAACCAAAAAAGGGATCTTCTACGTGCCCCCTGCACCCGCTCACCTCCTAGGAGTGGGGACTTTTAGTATGTTTACCTCCTAACTAGTCCAAACAAAGTCCCAAAGTTGAAAATTGTGTTCCTTCCACTTTCCTCTACGATTTTTCGTTGACTGGACTAATGACGCGGGATCCCGCATCGCGGGATTGCAATCCCTAGTCTTAATGACGCCTTTCTAGGACGTAAGACTTCCAGACCTAAAATAGTCGTCAAATGGACGTGTTTAAGACGTCGTGTGCTATTTGGGTAGGTCAAGACTTGTATAAAAGCTCAGAGCACATCAATGTCATCGAACAGGATATTGCCACAAGATATTGTTAAGTTCTTGTTCATTTCAAAGTTTCGATCATGTACATCCTTACCGATAAGGCAAGTTTGTAAGATGTTAAATTAGTTTTAAAGTTATACAGGGTGTCCCTAAATGTTGGACTTCCTTGAAAGGGGTGATTCCTAAGCTCACTTGAAGCAACTTTTTACTTTGCGAAAATGTTCTCCGTGGCTTTGTTAAGGAGTTATTAACGAAAAACATGGACCAATCAAAGCGCGGCTATAGCAGGCTGATTCTGGCTCGTCCAATTCCAACGCTACGCTCAGTGAGACCTGTGGCCGAGCCGCGCTCTGACTGGTATGCGTTTTTCGTTAATAACTGCTTGACAAATACGCGGAGAACATTTCCGCAAAGGAAAAAGTTCAAGAATCATACCTTTCAAGCTCAGTTTTCAGTTTAGTGTCTTCCGGCATGGAATCAGGTCGCTTTTAATAATTTCCAATTGTATTTCTTCTGATATAGCAAACGCAAAATTTACTCTTGAGAATGATCCACATCAGGATCGAAACGTTGAGTTTTTGAATTAATTTGCAAAATTGCTTGTGTTTATATCACTGATCGAACCTGTGCGCCGATACCATCACACATGTATTATCAAAATTACGATCGAAAAACATATTGAATGTATTTCAAGCGGAGTTGGGCAAAAATTGTATTTGTATTTAAATACAAATATTTAACCCTGCAGATGAATGGTATACGGCTTCATATCCTAAGAAAAACGATAGTCATTTTCCCAGGTCCATTCAAAATAAGCCAGAAAAGTGACGTAATGAGGATTTAAAAATTTATTAGTATGTGACAACAATAATTTTCCTATCACAGGAATAGGTTCTTTGCTCATCAATAATAAACAAGTTTCCGATGATTGTGACAAATTACTAATATTTCTCTCATGGAAATCTTTGTAATAAATGTTTTAAAATAAACTGTTATATCTGTGCCTCAATTATTATAAGTTCGAAAAATGTTTTAATTTTCATGGAACTTTTATTAGTCAGATTAGGAAATATTTACTTATCCCGTCAGAACACGTTTTAAAGAAGTTTCAAAATGTAGGTAACTATCCATAAAAATTTCATAGGAATCTTTCCAGAGATCTTTACTCGAACGGAATATGATTTTAAACTCGACAGTTTATTTCCATCTATGAAATTATACAATGTGGTCCATAAGAGATACACTCAGAAACGGCGCAATTTTATCTAAAAAAATAAGTTGAAAATGTGAAATAATATTCTTTTATATGAGAATTATTATTATTATTATATTATACATTTTTTTATCCACTGATGTACTTGGTTTCAGAATTGTTTTCAAACTCTTTGGTACGGCTGAAAAATAACAGGCTAGCCGAACCCTTCTCAATGGAAATTGACACCGTAGTCCCACACGTAGCGGGAAGACGACACTGATTTATAGATCAATATGCTTGGAAGAGGGATCTTTGAACATCGTCCTGCAAAGCTTGCGTGAAAAAATGAAGTCACGGGGTCAGTGAGCGTTGCACAATTTGGGACAACGCCATAAATCAGTGATCCGTTTCGCCACTACCAAGGAAATGATTTCCAAAAACTCCAGACGGAAATATCAAAAATATCAGATGCGGTAGGTTAACACTAGATTTACCGGCAATTAAAATATACTATTTTTACCGAAACCAGTCAAAATGTCTTTAAAAAGAATGCTTAATTATATTGTATATGTACATATATTTTTTGAATGAATACTCAACAATACATACAATTTCATACAGTGTAATTTTAATATTATTATAGTATAATAAAGAGTAACTCTTTCCTTCATCTCGATCGACAATTTGTTAATAACGTATATTGTGTTCGGCGCACTGGTTCGATCTGAAAACTCTGAAAGCTTTGCAGGTTCTTGAAAACCATTGGAATGAAATAAGTGAACATACCACTATTCAACGTAATGAGTTTCTTTTGGCAGTCAAATTTATACTTGAGGCCAATGTTTTCAGTTTTAATGGCACTTTTTACAAACAGGTATTTGGAACAGCTATGGGGTCTCCTATTTCCCCCGTGATTGCAAATTTGGTGATGGAAGAGTTAGAGAAAGTTTCGATTTCTAAATTACCTTTTGAGTTAATTTTCTACAAAAGGTACGTTGATGATATTATCACGTGTATAAAACCTGAACAATTACAAATTGTATTGGACAGCTTCAATAGCTTTCGTGAAAGACTTCATTTTACTCATGAAATTGAAGTTATTCAAAGTTGAATTTTCTTGACATTAGTGTAATTAAAGCAGGAAACAAATTTAAGACCAATTGGTTTCATAAATCTAATTGGTCAGGTAGATACGTTAACTTTTCCTCCTTCCACCCTATACAACACAAAGTGGGTTTAATCAAAGGTCTGATTGATCGTGCAGTCCCACTATTCAGGGAATTCAGAATTTAGATCAGACAATTTGTTATTGATTAGAGATGTTTTGAAATGTAATGGTTACCCTGCCTTGCTCACATCCAAGATTATCAAGGAACGGGTTTTAGAGATTTACCACCCATGGTTCATTAAAAAACAAAAAGAAAAAAGATTTTTGAGGACAGGACCAATAAATTAGAAAAATACCGTCGTTATTCCTTACGTTCAAAATATTTCTAACGATATTGTTGAAATAATCAATTTATATTTCGCTCTCCGGTAATTGTAAACGTACTGTAATGTGTACTACGCGAGTCAAAAGGACATTGCGTGGTTCCGCGATCGCGTCATCGCCGTCTAGAGTAGTACGCAACCTGATCTGTTGCTGAGCGCTAGCGTGTCTCTCATAACCGTAACTTTATATCGGGTTCGCTCTTCATTCAACTCTGCGACTATTGTAACTATTGCATTAACAATAGATATTAAGAGAATATTCAGAAAAGTAGGAATTCACACAATTTTCAAAATACCACATTATTGAAAGGAATTTTTCCCCGCGATCAAAGATAAAGTACCATTGGTAACAAACGGCAATTTAGTTTATTCAATACCTTGTAAGGGTTTTAGCCAACTATACATAGGACAAACGTCTAGACTTTTGGAGACTCGGATCAGAGAACATAGACATAACATATTTTTACCTCCAGCACAACACATTGCATTGACGAAGCATTCAATAGAGTTTGACCATGCTTTTGATTTCGAAAATGCAAAAATAGTAGAAAAAGAAGCCAATTTGTTTCAAAGGATTTTATTAGAAACAATTCACATGATTAAACATCATAGCGTAAATCTTAGATATGAAACATCTAATTGTAAGATGCATGAATACTACTCAGCATTACTGAACCAGTAATGTTTTATAATGAATTTTTCTAACAAATAAAATCTGTTAAAGGTTTAAAATACATCAAAAGTAGATTGAATGTCAATTAATAAATTACCACAACTTCCTATGGTATACAAACAGTGGAAACTTGTTGCTTGGATTTTTCACGGTTCATATTTACCGGCAAATATTGATTGGCCAATGGGTCGATCGATGTTTTCTGATTCATTGCCTCTTCAAATTCTAACGTTTGCCTTAGTTCGTATATCACAGGCATGGAACCACATGTGTTATAAAGCTGTAAACTGTTTAAAATAATTTTTTCACTTAGCAAGTAGGTTTGTATTTTCTTAGAACATTTGGTTTTTTGTGCGGAACGCAACATAAATTACACATTATATATTAATTTAATAATTTTTACAGACGCAATTATATGAAAATTTTTCTTGAAAATGGTCTAAATAGTGACCGAAACGTTGAAAATGTTGTGGTAATTTGCAAAATTGCTTAAGTAGTAGCATCAGATCGAACTAGTGCGCCGAAAACATTAATATACGTTAATAATAAAGAGTACAGTTAACAAATAACGTAAGTAGTATAATTCGAAATTTTATTTTACTTCTCATTGTCAGTCGAACACTATGGTATACTGCAGAGATGGGCAGTATTCAAATACAAAATTATTCAAATAATTTTTGAATAAAAGATAAATAACTATTATTCTATATTCGAAGGCTCGAATACAAAAGTATCTTGTATTCAAATATTATTTGAATAATTTTGTATTCGCCGAGAATTTATTCGAAGCTTTGAATAAAATTTATATTCTTTATTTTTATTCTATTTTCGAAAATGAATAAATCCATGAATACTTTCGGCCAGCTCGAGGCTACAATGAACACGACCGACGCCCGAGGGTCGAACCCTGAGGCCTGAGGCCTGAGCCCAGAACACAATACTAGTGCAATAAACACGGCCGAGCAATCCCCCGGGCAGCCAGGTAGCTCGGCATGAAACCGCTAAGGAGTGAATACTGAACTTATTTATTTTCCGTGCTGCCCTCACGAAAGTGAACCTGCCCTAGCGCAGGTGATGGGCAGAAAATTATTTGAATAAAAATTTCGAGGATACTTTAATGAATAAAACCACTAGAAACAGTCCTAATTCTATCGAGTTTAGGCTTTTCGTAATCGGCAGAACGCCACGAATTGGCTCGTGTGACTTTCGTAAGGGCGCAGCACGGAAAATAAATAAGTTCAGCATTCACTCCTTAGCGGTTTCATGCCGAGCTACCTGGCTGCCCGGGGGATTGCTCGGCCGTGTTTATTGCACTAGTATTGTGTTCTGGGCTCAGGCCTCAGGCCTCAGGGTTCGACCCTCGGGCGTCGGTCGTGTTCATTGTAGCCTCGAGCTGGCCGAAAGTATTCATGGATTTATTCATTTTCGAAAATAGAATAAAAATAAAGAATATAAATTTTATTCAAAGCTTCGAATAAATTCTCGGCGAATACAAAATTATTCAAATAATTTTTGAATACAAGATACTTTTGTATTCGAGCCTTCGAATAAAGAATAAAAATTTTGTATCTTTTATTCATTACCCGGAATTTTTATTCAAATAAAAATTTTGCCCATCTCTGAATACTGTATAGAATGACCACGTGAAACGGCATCGATGTCGATGTTGTGTTCCTTCCATTTTCCTCTACAACTTTTCGTTGACTGGACTAATAACATATTTTATTCATATTCGCATACAGTGCATTCCCATTACTATTCGGACAATCTAAAAAAACAACAACTTTTTAACTTCCCGATATTATAGGGAAGTTATTGTAATGACCCCGAAAATCGAAAAACGATTTTTTAGCAGATCTTCACGTTTCATGGTCATTGCAGTCATTTTAGACTATTTTCAGCAAAATGTTCGTGTGTGTGTGTGTGTGTGTGTGTGCGCGCGTATGGCCGTTTCTATGTAATCAAATTTTTCGTTAACGTTTTCAGAAAAAGTAACAACGCGATCAGGATGATGAATGATGCAATAGATGTGCCCCGTTGTAACTTAGAGCTGATTAGATTTTGGTCCATTTTGGTCAAGTAGTTTTTCAGTTTTTTTAGGTTTTTTTTTAAAGAAGTTCATTCAACAATGCAATTTATACGAGAGAACGGAAAGTTTCCACCGAAGAAACAAACGTAATTACACAAAAAATTTTTTTTGTACCTTACGATGATGTTTCCAATAATCTCAATGATGCTTACAATAATATAATCGAAAATTATCCCAATGCAAGAGTGAGTTAATCATCTCTACTCCCGAGAATACATTTTCAAAGAATATCGATGAAAGTACAAAAAAAGATTTATATTACAATCTTTAAAAAAACAATCAGTTCAAAACGAATTATTAACTGAGATTAAATTGAAAATTAATATAAACTATATGATAATTATTAATAACATTGATGTTGAAAACGGATTGGTTAATGGAGCACACACATGCGGAATATTAAAATTTATTACTTTTCAAGAAAATACTAAAATTCCGTCTATATTGTGGTTAGATTTTCAATTGGCCAGAGTAGGAGTGAAAGTAAGAACTCGTTATCGTGATTATATGAAAAATGCAAATATTAATCAAAATTTTACACCAATAATAAAAATATCGAATCAAGTAAATATGTCGAGTGAGGAAAAATATCAAATCACACGTAGTCAATTTCCAGTGGTTCCTGCTGAAGCGATTACGTTTCATAAAAGTCAGGGACAAACATACGAGAAAGTATGTTTGGATTTTAAAAAATCAGAAAGGCGAACTTTACAAATGTTGTATGTAGCACTGAGCAGAGTTTCAAAATTGAGCGCGGTTTATATATTTTGGGACAATTTAAATTAACAGTATCGAAGAAAACCAAGATCAATACTGCAAACCCGGATAATGAGGAGTTGTATCGTTTGCGAAAAACTAATTAAGACAATTTATTTTGCAACATTAGTATGCTATAACAAGGAACCAAGCGAGCAACGAGCATACGATGTTGGTTTAATGCGACGCCATATAGCAAACATTTTGATAAGTAGAAAACTATTGAATTTCCCTGAAAACGTATAATTTTCTTAAAACGTACACTTTATAATGATAATAATATACTACAAGTAACTAATCGGGAAGTTCTTTGTGTGACTCTTGGAGAGTCACACACCAAATAAAAAAAAAACATTAATAGCTATAGGTACTACTTGCCATGCGTACCACTAACCCTATCCGCGAGCTCGCAAAGCGAGCGAGCAAAAACAACCCTACTCGCGAGCGAGCGAAGCGAGTGAGCAACAATAACCCTCTAGTTTAATATTTGACCATACGATTTTTTTGGGAAGCTAGCGCAATTAGTTTACTATACGATGTGAGGAGATATTTTTTCAAAAATTGCAATTGATCTGAATTGTAGGGAAAATACTGAAAGTTGCATTGTATAACTTTTTCATGTGAGCCCATATTGAAGATTTAAAAAATACGTTTTGTGGATCTGTGTGAATCATATGCACTGTGAAAGTTTCATCGAAATCGGTTGATGCGGGAAGAAACGACAGGCATTGAAAGATGTAAGAATCCTTAGAATTACTGCAGTTGAAGGCCGAAAATTGTGAAAAACTGCAATTTTTACCATCTTTAAACGTTCGTAGCTCATTTCAACATCGAGATCGATTTGTTGCAAAACACAACTTTTAGTGTTTTCTCTGAAATTCCGACAACTTGCAATTTTATTCAAAAATTTGTTCATCTTTTTCAATCATTCTAACTTCTCGAGAAAGTTCGAATCGTATGGTCCAATATCAAAAACGTTATCGTCATTTTAAGAGTGTTCGAATATTAGTGGGAGTCACTGTACTTTCGCCCAATGTTTAATTAAATTGCTTTTATAAAAAAGTACGTTATTACTAGACTGCGGATCTTTATGCAAAATAAAAAATGTTTGCATTGATTGCAATACACAGGAGCCAAATAGAAAATTCTTTTTTCTTTTAATTATCTCATTAAGCTGAAATTAATAAATCGATGTCCTTAAATCTTTGTAATTCGTCCACTGCTTTAAATGGCACGTGCCCATTTTCGTCATAAATGCATAAAATCCGCAGTCTAGTTATTACATAAACCCCATTCTGTAAAATTAATTTCGTAGTTTGGATATTTAAAATGATTTTGTGTTTACTTCGAACTAAGTATTTTCCAACGTTATTTACAGATCATTTATCTATCCGGAAATCGTATGATGTATTGCACTGCACTTTTTACGACTTCGGAATTATTGAAGTTTTTCCAATCTAAACGGTTTCGTGGAGACCGAAAAAAGCGGGAATCTGTTGGTGTCAGATCTGGAAAATATGGTGCACGGGGAATAAATTTTCATTGCAGTTTCATATTTCCAATAGTACCGCTCCGTGTAGCTTCTGGTTGTGGTTGTGTCGTTAGTACAGCACCCCCTTTCGATTTATAAGGTCTTCCAAATCGTTATTGCTACGCTGTTTTCAATTGTCGCTACAGTATAAATCAGCCTTGATAGTTTGCACTTGCAGATCGGATTGGATAACTCGTCGAAAACTTCAACAGCAGTTTAATACCTTGAAGATTGCACATTATATAGGGTGTCTCACTTAAATGTGACTCCCAGAATACTTTCTTTAATTTCGACACAGTAATAAAGTTTTTTATTTGCAATTTGAATGGTGTCAAGCGGTCTGTATTCCGCAGGGGATGTTTTGTATGAATGTTGTTTTTTCCCGCCATCAGATATTGATCGACCGAAAAGAAATCTAGACTCTTGCATATAATAATGACCGTGTGGTGCACGATTTTTTCGGAATCTGCGAGAATTGAGCACAGGCGAAATTCAGACGCCGAGTCTTAACACTTACGGGGGAATAGTAGCAAATACAGTCAAACCTGTTTTTGTGCGGTAGATAGGGACCGTAGAAAAAACCGCACAAAAAATATTCTCAAGCTACATAAATAGCTGTAACAAAGAATTTTTCACAACATATTAAAGAAAATTCTTTTTATACGGTGGAGAGGGACCGCATAATAAAGTATCACTTAGAAAATATGTCAAAGCTTTACAAAATAGCGACAAAGTGATTTCCAAACAAAATAAATAATTAAATTACACATGGAAACATTGAAAAAAATTTTAATTTCTCATTTTAAACATGGAGAAATTTTCAAATTGTACATAATTCAATACATATACAGGGTGTCCTGTTTAAGTGAGAACAGCAGGATATCTCGGAAGGCGTTGTCGTTATCAAAAAAGTGTTCCTACAAAAGTTGTTTGGTATGACGGGCTGCATCACGTAGTATTAATTGTTTTCTCGTGGGTGGAATAGTGGAGGAGATCTGAAGATCAATCCACTTTTCTTAAATGGAATATTATATTGTTTTCTTCAGAAAATAATAGCAGGTACTGAGACAAATCCAAAGAGGTGCTATATGATATTATTCTGAGTTGGTTAAAGGTAAATCGATAGTTTTGCATCGACCGACGGCCGACAGCTAACAACCGCTGCTGAGTGGCGTCGGATGCGTTGGTACTAAATTACATACTGCGATAACACTCGATATTGTAAACAAAGCTCGAACTTACTTTCCACGTGCTTTTTTCATTCGTTCTTTCATGATCGACAAATTAGATTGAGGCGTGCATTCAGTGAGCGAAGAAGTCCAAGTATCAGAAAAAAGTTATTATTAATTATTATTATTTCTGTTTAATTACACTGTCCAATTTCTTATAGAGTTTTTCGCACTGATTCCAAATCTGTCCTTAATTTTTCTCCTAGACGTACAGTTTTTGAGAAAATTGAGTTTTAAAAAGAGACATATTTTTCAACTTTGAACAAATATTGTGATGTTATTATAAAAGATATTGAATTGTTCTTTACAGCAAAAGATTCTGTAGACTTTCCCGAATACAGTGATATCCAATATTAATACATTATGATTGTTTAAACATGTTTCAAGTTTGCATGGTCGACGTTTTTTTCGAACCAGAAAGCAAAATATGTATCTTCGCCCGACATGAGATTCCGCCAGTGGCGCTCACCACAAGTAGAGGCGTTCATCGCGCCGCGCCGTATCCCGTTTAAACATGTTTAAACAATCATAATGTATTAATATTGGATATCACTGTATTGGGGAAAGTCTACAGAATCTTTTGCTGTAAAGAACGATTCAATATCTTTTATAATAACATCACAATATTTGTTCAAAGTTGAAAAATATGTCCTTTTTACCACGCTCATTTTAAAACTCAATTTTCTCAAAAACTGTACGTCTGTCTAGGAGAAAAATTAAGGACAGATTTGGAATCAGTGCGAAAAACTCTATAAGAATCATATAGTGGGAATCAAAATACTTTTTGGCTGTTGGACAGCGTTATTGTACTGTTCGGTTTAGTTCTGTTAGTGTATTACATCAGTTCTTTTCTTTTAGTGTGACTGTTTTGTTTAATCTTTTTAGTGTGTTGTGTGTGCCTGTTTAATAAATTCAAATGTCTCTAACTGTTAAACAGAGGGTAAAATTAGCTTTTCTACGGGGTGATGAATACCTATCATAAGTCAGTAGTAAATTCCGCTCATATGCAGATCAATATCAATCAAGATCAATACAAATGTGTATTTTCAATGATGGTGGACACGTAGATCTCAATCTCTGTTTATAATATCATAATTGCAGTAACTTGATACGGACGCAACCGACGCCGCACAGTGGCCTCGATTGAAGAAGCACGCGACATTTTTGAATAACTCTTAAACCACTGTAGATATTGCAATGAAATTTTAACTGAATATATACAAAAATAATTCCTTCTCAATGATTTTTAACTTAATATATTTCACAATTTGTTTAACCGTTTTTATTGATTCAAAACAGTTTTATACATTATTTATTCTATAATGTATTTAATATTTTCGCGATTTAATGCAAATAGATAAAATGTTTACGTTTATATTATTGAGAACAATTTGTTAAGGCCGAAAATCTTTAAAAATTGCAATTTTTACCACTTTTGATCGTTTATAATTCGGGAACCAATTAACCAATTTCAATGAAATTTTCAGAGCGTATATAATTTATACCAGTTGACAAAACACATTTTTTAAATTTTCGTTATTGGGCCAGCTAAAAATGTTGTAAAAATCAATGTTTGGTATTGTTTTTCACAATTTCGACCAAATGCATTTTTTCAACTTATTTATCGGACGTCATTTACTAAACTGATTCTTCTAGCCTTACAGAGAAATTGAAATCGTTTGGTCCATTCATATAAAAATTATTCTGATTTAAAGTGTGTGGAATCAGTTATGCTCCTTACTGCATATTAAGTTCTAAAAATAAAATATAATTGATATATGTATATTAACTTACTTGATGTATTACATCAAATAATATGAACAGAAAACGTATAAAACTGAAAATAATTAATATCACTGTATCCCCTTTTATATTTCAGCATAAAAGTACATGTTTATTTAAAAATGGATAACTATAAAACTAAACAATATAATTTAATGCAATACAAATTATGCAATATAATGCAGACAAAATGTGCCACAAGATTGACTGCATTCAGTTTTCCGCTATCTCGCATTGTTCGGTGTCGATCGACGATCGAAATCTCCGAGATCCGGAACCGCTCAGACTTGAGCGCGTGAGGAACACGAGAAGGAGTTTTTACTCGAGGAATTAGGCGATTATTAATGAATCTGGCTTGATTCACCAGTAACTATGAACTTTATTTTAGAATGATGTAATTGCCAGAGATCGCGAACGCAAGACAGAGAGAATCGGAATAGCGGAACTGTGTACAAGAGTGATTTAGAAACCGATGGTCGTGGTCGAAAGACGATTCACCGCGAAGACCGAAGAGCGCCCTTTTAAATGTTCTTCGAGCGACAGGCGGGGTCGCACGCGATTGGATCATAATCGATCGCAGGATCCTCGAAGACGACGGTTCGGGATTCAAATTGAGGATGTTTACCGGTGACGAGTGTCGATAAACACACCGTGGCCTAGCGAAACGGTAACGGTTGATCGCTACTCGACTCTAAATATAGATCGCAGCAAAACATATCGAACGTCGATCGACAGTTGGCGTAACGACTAATAAATCCTCAATTTGAATCCCGAACACGCATAGTTTCCGAGATATCCGCGCTCAAAGTTCACTAATTGTGCTTCAAGAGTTCTTTTTCACAATTACTGGAATTTGAGCGCGGATATCTCGAAAACTATGCAAGATAGCGAAAAGCTGAATTGAATCAATCTTGTGGCACATTTTATCAGCTTTAATTCTATATAGAATTGTCTTATCGCTAGGACACATAGTTCCCGAGATATAAGCGGAAAACGGAAAAAGGGGACCTTCCAAATGTCCCCCTGCACCCCGCTCACCTCCTAGGAGTGGGACTTTTAGTATGTTTACCTCCAAACTAGTCCAAACAATTGTGTTCCTTTCATTTCCCTCTACAACTTTTCGTTGACTGGGCTATTTACCAAATATTTATTTATCTAGCTACCAAAAAATGCCCGAAAGATGGTGGCGCCAGTTACGTGGGACACTTCGTATAAGAATCGTTTTAATTATTCCTTATTTTAATTTTAATCTGTTATGTTAATATTATGGATACAATCTATATCAATTGCACACTCATTGCATATTAGAACTACTTCATTTTTAACATCCTGACTCGAACTGTAGCACTAAATTCTACGAAGGTTAATTGAATTCTTTTCGTGCAATTACTTCTCTCCGCATTTTCATTGTAGCTTTTCTCACGGGATTCATAAAATCAATCTTTTTTATGTTTCTCATTTTAATAAGGAAGATAGACACTCACACAGGCAAAAAGATGTAAAAGTTTATTTATGGTTTGTAAGAAAGTATAATACTGATGCCATTCTGTATTACAATTTTAACCCAGTGATATGGGGGACAATACTGAAGATCTCTTATGGTTAGATTGATTCATTTCAAACTATATTCGTGACCTTGTTAGCGTGACTTCTAATTCTGAATGTTGCAAGGTTGGTTTCAATTCAGATGTTAATTTCGTTTGACTTATGATTCTAGTTTCCGTATCATTTCTGACATCAGTTCCGGTGAGATTACTCACGCTAATCTCGGTCTGACAGAAGCTAATCGTTTCAATTCTGATAGTAATCTCGAATTGACCGCAGCTAATTTATTTATGAAGGAAAATATTGTTCTCGCTTGTCACGTATACCTTTCATTCTCCATATATTCGATGATTTATAAAAATGGGTATTTCCTTACAGAGTGAAAGGTCAGAGTTAGTTGAGGGTAGTCGTACGGCAAACGCCAGGGTGGAATTCCTGCAAGTTATAATCGTTGGCATGATTCCCAGGAACAGTCGCCAAAGTCCAAGGAGACTTTTGGGCTTCGCTCTTTAGGGTACGCTTCTTGAAATCCGAGAAATTAACGTTAACCTGAACCAGGATCGAACCTTGAGGAAAGGTAACCAGTGGTTACAACCATCAGCTGGCAGAGTTGGGCATTAATTGATTAGAATTTTAATCATGATTGATTGATTAATGTATACGATTAAAAAAAGAAATCGTCGAAGAATCGACGATTGATTCAATCGATTGACGAAGTTAATCGTCCGCAAATTTATCCGCAACTATCATTTTACTATCGATTTCCACAAACGTGGTACATTTTTAGGGAAAACTTGTTCATAATGTGTGACGTCCTTGACAACATATGTCATGGTCAAGGTTATTGGAGCTGAGTCCACTAAACGTACGTAGTATTTATCTATTTGTAATTTGTTTATGACAATAACGTGTTTTATTATACATATAGAGAAGGTGATTAAAAAGGATATCAAAATTTGTAATTACCTGTACTTTATTGCTAGATGTTTGAAACATATAATCTAATTGTTGTTAATTCCGATTTAAATCCGTAACTATGTTCATGGACAACTTCATGATACATTCAGGAAGGAGCTATTACTACTAATGACCCATTCCCTCGCAATAAAGCAATACGCAGAAAGCTTTATTGTTCGCAATTAAATTTTGTTGAAAGTCGACACGAGGAAAGCGAGGTTTGGACACGCAGCATAGAATTTTATCCGATATGACTAACATCACGAAAAAATACATATATGTATTATGAAATAAACCTTATCTAAAGTTCCCATTGGAAAAAATACACATATGCACCAATTACACTGTCTAACAATTTCAACTTTTTAAAAGTATTTCGATTCCCACTATGCGATTCTTATAGAGTTTTCCGCGCTGATTCCGAATCTGTTTTTCATTTTTTTCCTATACGTCCAGTTTTTGAGAAAATGGAGTTTTAAAAAAAGACATATTTTTCAACTTTAATCAAATATTGCGATGTTATTATAAAAGATAGTGAATTGTTCTTTACAGCAAAAGATTCTGTAGACTTTCCCGAATACAGTGATATCCAATATTAATACATTATGATTGTTTAAACATTTTTAAACAATGATTAAAGACGGAGAGACACCACTTTTGCACCAATTTTTGTGGATATTTTCGAATTTATCTCAAAAAATAAGGGTCCAGCGAAAAATTGAACTATACCACGCGAAAGAGCAGACTTTTATCTTGAGAAACCCCCCTGTGAAGTTTGCATGGTCGACGTTTTTTTCGAACCGGAAAGCAAAATATCTTCGCGCAACATGAGTTTCCGCCAGTGGCGCTCGGGACGGGATATGGCGTAGCGACGGGATACGGAGCGGCGAACGACCGGTCTGGTGGTGAGCGCCACTGGTGACAACTCGTGTCGGGCGAAGATATTTTGCTTTCTGGTTCGAAAATAACGTTGACCATGCAAACTTCACAGGGGGGTTTCTCAAGATAAAAGTCTGCTCTTTCGCGTGGTATAGTTCAAGTTTTCGCTGGACCCTTATTTTTTGAGATAAATTCGAAAATATCCGCAAAAATTGGTGCAAAAGTGGTGTCTCTCCGTCTTTAATCATTGTTTAAAAATGTTTAAACAATCACAATGTATTAATATTGGATATCACTGTATTCGGGAAAGTCTACAGAATCTTTTGCTGTAAAGAACAATTCAACATCTTTTATAATAACATCGCAATATTTGTTTAAAGTTGAAAAATATGTCTTTTTTTTAAACTCCATTTTCTCAAAAACTGGACGTATAGGAAAAAAATGAAAAACAGATTCGGAATCAGCGCGGAAAACTCTATAAGAATCGCATAGTGGGAATCGAAATACTTTTTGGCTGTTGGACAGTGTTATGTACTGTGATGTTGAAAGGATGTTCTCAGAGTGTACAAATTTATCTTCAGCGAGAAAAGACATCAATTTACAGTTGACATTACGGAAAAAATCATAGTTACATATTGTAATGCAAATTACAGCAAACAATAAATGAAAATATGTATACATTGTATGATTGGTTTCACTATTTTGTATATATTTTGCATATGTTTTTGCATATGTCGTGCATATATTTCGCATATATTTTGCATATATTTTGCATATATTTTTGTATATTTTGCATATTAATTTTGCAGAAAGATCCGCTCTGTCTAGTTATTACGGATTATCTAATACTTTAATTGCAATAAATCAATCATTGTACAATAGAATTTCTATTATACATAAACATACTGTTTGTCATTATATCTTATAATTATACTGGGTGCTTCTTTCTTTTGCACCGTAGAGTATATTCACCATTATCATACGATCGAACCCAAACATTTTTGTTTGTGATTATTTTTTTATGAACCTTTTATCAACATGTTTATAATATTTTTCAGATTAAAATGAAGTCAAACATAACATAATTCCGAGTATATTTGCTTGTTAGATTTCTCTCCATATGTATCCATCTCCATATCATTGTGCTCCTACTACTTCCGTCATGAAATTATACTGAATGACTTAGTACAGGCTTGGGCAAACTTACTAGTACTGAACGTTTAATTAGTGGACAATGGGTTTTTGGGGGATTGAGCGCGAAACCAAAAACAATTTTATCCTTACTGTTTCAGATGAAAGTTGTCAGTACCGAGGGGGACTTCCATTTCTTAAATGGAATGATATATTTTTTATCCACCATCAAATAGTGCGTTTGAAGATGAATTCAATGACCTATATGTATATATAATATGACTCAAGGTCATTCAAGGTCAAACTTGCTGGGAAATGCAGAAAATATATGATCGTTTTATTTGTACTTTAGTGTACATAGTATGTGTTCAAAATGATTACCTCTTACTTCAGTGCACTTAACAATTCTTTGTTTAAATGATTCTCTAACTTTGCTCAACATTTCAACATTTATCTTAGCACAAGCTTAGCGTATTCTGACTTTCATGTTTCCACGCGTTGCTGGCTTAATGGACATTACACAGTTTTTAATGTGACCCCATAGAAAGTAGTAATTGATAATATAATCAATATTTTTGAAGATATTCGTCTGTAACGCTTTATAATTGCCATCCTGTATGTACCGAAGGTACACAGTAAAATTGCTCGATAAGGACTTTAATTCCCGATCTTGCTTAAACTGACTCGCGTCGTGAAACGATACGTAATGCGCGTGTTCACTTGGGTCAACCCGATTAATAGGAGGATCTATGCCCTAAGGGCATAGATTATACAGGGTGTCCCAAAATTCGTGAAAATCCCGAAAGGGGGTGGTTCCTGAGACCATTCTAAGAGACATTTTCCTTTGCACCAAAGTCAACTGCGGCTTTGTTTAGGAGTTATTAACGAAAAACACGGACCAATCAGAGCGCGCCCTGGGCCGCCGCGCCGTCACGATGCGATGTCACGGCGTACCGCGACACTCGCTTGCCGGCGCGGCTTGGCGCGCCGGGCCTGGGCGCGCTCTGATTGGTCCGTGTTTTTCGTTAATAACTCCTAAACAAAGCCGCGGATAACATTTTTGCAAAGGAAAATGTCGCTTAAAATGGTCTCAGGAACCACCCCCTTTCGGGATTTTCACGAATTTTGGGACACCCTGTATAGTACTAAACGATGCAGGGAGATCATGTGCTACTTTTGAGTAAAACTGAGTTCTCGGAAATTATGCAACTCGCTATATTGCCTGCAAGCGCCCTAGTGTCTTTCAATTTTTGAGTAAGGCCTTTGTTCTTGAATAGGCCCTCGGTTTCGACACATATTTCCGGAAGGGTCAAGAGTCACCAACGGAAACGTCCGCATACGTAACAACAATATCACGACATTCACTTCTAATTCGCTTACTAAAAATTTCTGTCGTGGTGGCCGCAACATAAAAAAATATGCAATAAACCTGCAAATTTTGGATACATCCATTTCGTTCAAACAGCGTTCCATGAAAATCGCTAACTGTAAAAGTACACGTGACCCTTCTTCGTTTTCGATCTCTTTATGACACTTCTTTGTGCAATGTGACATGTAATTACACTGTCCAACAAATTTCAACTTTTTTTTTTATTTCGATTCCCACTATGCGATTCTTATAGTGTCTTTCGCGCTGATTCCGAATCTGTCCTTAATTTTTCTCCTAGACGTACAGTTTTTGAGAAAATTGAGTTTTAAAAAAAGACATATTTTTCAACTTTGAACAAATATTGTCAGGTTATTATAAAAGATATTGAATTGTTCTTTACAGCAAAAGATTCTGTACACTTTCCCGAATACTGCGATATTCAATATTAATAAAATTATGATTTGGAATCAGCGCGAAAAACTATAAGAATCGTACAGTGGGAATCGAAATACTTTTTGGTTGTTGGACAGTGTTATCAGAAGCGTCAACTATTTTTTAATGAATCTTTACATCTAGGACGCATAATTTTACTTTTTTCTTTGCACATAAGAAATTCTACAGAGATTACGAATTCTGAGTGGGCTGAATAAGTTCATGTAAGCGCAATTTCAAACTCCGCGGAACTCTTCGTCTGGGTGTTACCTTGGCACAGGACACCCTAATGACAAGGCTAAATGGACTATAGCCCCAGGGCGCCAACCTTTTGGAGCGGAAATGTTTCAGTTTCATTTTTTATATTTCTGTTGTATATTTTTATTGGGTAAACTTTACTTTACCGCACTCAAAATTTGTACCTTTTTCCTAAACTTTGATCTGCAGCCGCCCCGGGTAAAAATCTACTGGATTACATACCAAATACATCATAATTTATAGGAGAAAGGTACAAATTTTGAGTCCGGTAAAGTATATATAAATTTTATTTGATTCCCCTTAGAGTTACAAATTTACTGTACATTTCTTCCCCTGACCTCGCCGCTCTTACAATCTTAACTTACATCTAACTTAAACCCATCTTACATCTGTACTTAATCTATATACATAGAGAGAAAGAGAGACAAACGCATACATTTACAAAAGTTCTTAACAACTAACTTAACCTAATCCCCCTACCCCCTTTTCCGCACCCCTTATCAAACCCCCTTCTCTACCCGTGGATCCCCCTTCCGGTCGCTCAACTTCCATCCCAATCTCTTGTTCTTTTACTCCCTTTCTCCATTCATCCTCATCCATTCCTCCCCCATCCTTTTTCTTTATCCACCCTCATACATACTTCCCACACATGCTCCCACGTCTCATACTCCCATCCACACACTCTGCATTTTCTCCTATCTTCATTCATCCAATATCTCTCTCCCATCAAGAACACTACCTCCACTTTAAAAAAAAAGTTATGTAGACCACGTAATGAGCCCCTAGAAACTAAACAACTTTTGTCTGCAGCATTTCTTCCTATCTCAAAAAACGTAGAAGTTATTCAGGTGGCTCGTCTTAGGTGACTCACCCTGTATATTACAAGCTTTCCAAGAGCAGGTATAGTTCAAGTTGGTTGGGGTTAGCGATGCAAGAGGACGGAGACACTACGCTTGCATTCTTCCGCATTTCGCAGGAAGTTTTGTATGCATGGTCGCCCCCTCACCTCACTCACATCAACCAACTCCAACTCGGTGAAATTGCAGCTTCTCGACAAGTTAACCGTATACAACACGTACAGGGTGTAACAAAATTTAGTATCATGGTTTTGGCAGATGGTTGTACACCTCCGGATCGGCGGTGATTTGTTAAAAGAAATTATCGCTTCTAGTCACCATGGGGCCAAACTTGTCAAAGGAACCGTAGGTTAGGTTAGGTTAGGTTTAGTTAGGTACATGTTGTGCCAAGAACAGGCGTGGTGTCGACGGTTTTCACCGACAACATTTGACCGACTCCAGATTTGACCGACAATAACTTTGGCCGACAACGCCTTTAACCGAAAACGATTTTCACCGACAACGAATTTGATCCACAACGACTTGAGACAACCACAGTATGATAATACTGTATGATAATACATACAATACATATGACAATACTTGTTGCGGATAGGATTATTGGCGTGTTGCTGTTTGTGGCGGCGATGAAAAGGATGTATGCGAGATTATTGGGGCGAGGTACCGTATGTTGTGGAATTGTTGTAATTCTCCGTAAAAGTGGATTTGTGTGAGAGATGTGTGTGTGGGAAGAGCGGCGAGGGCTGGTTCGAGGTGGAAGAAAAGGGTTTTTGAGCTATTGAAATAATAATGAGCACCAACTCTTAATCGGTGTAGCCCAATGTGCGGGGGAAGACACAAGGTCATCCTTAGGCCGTGGCCGCTAGACCAAGCAGGGCCAGGTACCTGAATTTATGAGGGTCATAAAGTGGAAGGGAAGACACAGGGTCATTCCTAGGCCGCGGCCGCAAAACCACGCAGGGCTAGGTACCTGAGATAACGATGGTGGGAACATGCACAAGAAGACATAAGGTCTTCCAGAGCCGACGGGCTGCCGGCAAAATCGAGAGAGTTGGTACATACAGCGATTGAAAAACAAAACAAAACCCGAGAAGGGACAGGACTTTGGAGGAGGTCTTCGGGAGTCAGACTTGAACCAGCGCTCGTCACTGACGGACAAAATAAATTTCAGTTAACCATATTACGTTGTTTCATTAAAATCCACCTACCAACCATCGAGCAACTTACATTTTTGGTGCCGAAACCCGGGACAACTACGCCGGTCAAGAGGTGAAGTTCGAGGGTTGGTGAAGTGGCAGTGTAAGTGTCGTGCGCGAATACGCCATTTAAAGCGAGGCTATGGCGCCCAAGAAGAAACGACCTATTCCAACAGCGCAATCAAATGAGGAAGTCCGAGAGGCGAAAAGATCCCGTACGGCGGCGCAGGAAGCGACGGTGCGAGAGGATTCAGCTACTACTGAAGCTCAACCAGCGGAACAGGAGCAAAGGAGTACGTCGCAACAAGGTCAGAGGTCATCTTTGGAGGAGAACAGCCCACAACGCATAGGCGTCAGGATGGTACGAGCGTTAGCCACCGATCAACCCACAGCTGCGAATGTCATCCAGGAAGACGATCGTGAGTCACCTCTAACGTTAACCGAGCCGAACTCGTCCAATGCTCCCTCTATTTTAGCTAATTCTCGTTGGGATGCCAATGCGACAGAGCAATTAACAGAGGCAATTACCAATGCGTTACGTGCGGCTAGGGAAACGTCGTCAGGTGTAGGAAATTCCCGCTTGCTGCATCGTTTGACTACTGCGAAAAGGCTACCCAAGTTTTCGGGCAACCCGGTTGAGTGGTTGAATTTTAAGGAAGCGTATCAGTTGTCAGCAGAACTTGGCGGGTACTCAGGACGGGAGAACGTCGCGAGATTATTTGAGGCGCTCGAAGGTGAAGCACGTGCGAGCGTCGGTGCATTATTGGCGACGGCTAGCGATGCGGATATGATTATGCAGACGCTGGAATTGCAGTTCGGAAACAAACACACGATAGCGGGAAAGATCGCGAGGGATATTAACGACTTGCCCCATTTAGAGTTCGGAAGGGGAAACGTGGGTAAATTTGCGGCTAAATTGCGCAATTGTGTCACTGCGTTGAAGGCCCTCGATCTCGTTGGGTACTTGCATAGTCCGGACTTGATAAAAAGTGTTGCAAATAAGTTGCCGTCCGCGTTGAAATACGCGTTCAACAGACACGCCACGGAAGCTGACACAGGAAAAACCATGCTAGAAAAACTTGCGGATTTCGTCTACAAGAAGGCCGAGTTAGCCGCCGCGACAAGTATTTTTGAAACAGAGGAGCCGTCTACGTCCCGCGCTTGCAACCCAAAAGTTAACACAAGAAAATCGCGCACACGTCAAGTTTTCGTTGCACATCGCTTGGGCGAAATTGGCGAGCTCACTGAAAGCTCAGAATGGCGGTGGGTACCTTCAAAATCAAATCCGGCGGATGACGCGACACGGTGGTCAGACGAGTTGCCTCGCGACAACCAACGATGGTTTAAGGGTCCGGATTTCCTGCAAAAAGAAGAAGGTGCGTGGCCGGTAGAAAAATACCTTCACGAGGACGAAAAGAAGAAGATTGATACGATGGAAATGCGGAAAGATTTTGTCTTTATGACGCAAGCGGTGGCAGATGATCTTCCACCGACAGGTAGATTATTAGGTTGGCCGGGACTACTTGCTGTGGCCAGACGCGTTAAAAGATTCGTTGACCGTTGGCGAAGACAACCGCATTCGGAAATCACCTGCGAAACCGTATATTCGGCAGAACGGTACTGGTTTCGCGAGATACAAGCAACCTTTTTCGCGCGGGAGCTACAAGCGATACGAAACGGGAAAGATATCGACAAATGCAGCAAGATCATTAAGCTGCGACCGTTCGCTGACGAACACGGTATTTTGAGGGCGAATGGGCGCGTGACCAATATGAAGGGCTTCATATTTAACAATAACCCAATCATACTCGACGGGAAGCATCCAGCAACGCGATCGCTAATAACAGAATATCACCGTCGCTATTACCATGCCAGTCACGACTCGGTTATTAATGAGATCCGTCAAGAGTTTTATGTCGTTGGACTTAGGAATACGCTTCGGTCACTGATAAGCAAGTGCCCAGTATGCAGACGACGACGGGGGAAACCGCGGAATCCGTTGAGGGCTGCTCTGCCAGCTGGGCGCGTTGCATATCAACAAAGACCATTCAGTCATTGCGGCGTCGATTATTTTGGCCCGATGCTGGTTAAGATTGGAAGACGCCGGGAAAAACGTTGGGGAGTTCTTTTTACGTGTCTTACAACTAGAGCAGTACATCTGGAAATAGCGCACACTTTAAGCGCAAGTTCAGCCATTATGGCGCTGCAACGATTAGCGGCGAGAAGAGGTTCCCCGTTAACCATTTATAGTGACAACGGCACCAATTTTAAAGGTGCAAATAAAGAACTTCGCGACGCGATTGCCGCAATGGAAACCGACAAGCTGGAGAATCACGCGTTACAAAGGAAAATAAAATGGATTTTCAATCCGCCAAATGCACCTCATATGGGCGGAGCGTGGGAAAGGCTCATCAAGTCCGTTAAAATAGCTCTTAACGCGATTTTGCGCGACCAAGCGCCCAGCGAGGAAGTCCTTAAAACCTTAATGGTTGAAATCGAACATTCTATAAATTCTCGGCCGTTGACTCACGTATCCCTGGACCCTCAAGACAACGAGGCATTAACTCCAAATCACTTTCTAATGGGAACGTCTTCGGGGGAAATCAGAATGGGGAAATACGATGCAGAAGCCGTAAGTCCCAGGAAGCAATGGAAGATTGCTCAATGTTTCGCCGATGCGTTCTGGCGACGTTGGCTGAAAGAGTATTTACCCGGCCTGATTCCGCGCTCGAAATGGTGCAACACAGAGAAGTCGTTAAAAAATGGAGACGTTGTACTCATCGCAGAGCAGCAAGCGCCCCGGAATTTATGGAAAATAGGGGAGATCGTGGAAGTGTATCCTGGGTCGGATGGAGTGGTTAGAATAGCCAACCGGAAATTGATCAAAGTGACGGGCGGTGAAGAGACACTCGATTCGTGAAGCAACAATCGAGATTAGGGGACCCACAATGCAGAAAAGGGTCATTAGGTTAAGCGTTACATTGAATAAAACTTTAGCGAGCAAAAATATACTATGTTATAATACTATGTTACTTTAAATCGTTTTGACAATTATTTGTCAAAAATATATGTAAAATTCGCAATCTACTAATTAGTGTCTGTTAACGACGACCGAAGATAACCATAAAAAAAATGCATTATCATTCTTGTAACTTGAATTAGTATTAAAAATCCAATGTTCAAAAGACAGAGGTGAAATCAAATCCTATCCGTTTAGTTTAAGGTAAATTAAATAATTGCGATTGTTTAATTTGAGGGGGAGGATGTTGCGGATAGGATTATTGGCGTGTTGCTGTTTGTGGCGGCGATGAAAAGGATGTATGCGAGATTATTGGGGCGAGGTACCGTATGTTGTGGAATTGTTGTAATTCTCCGTAAAAGTGGATTTGTGTGAGAGATGTGTGTGTGGGAAGAGCGGCGAGGGCTGGTTCGAGGTGGAAGAAGAGGGTTTTTGAGCTATTGAAATAATAATGAGCACCAACTCTTAATCGGTGTAGCCCAATGTGCGGGGGAAGACACAAGGTCATCCTTAGGCCGTGGCCGCTAGACCAAGCAGGGCCAGGTACCTGAATTTATGAGGGTCATAAAGTGGAAGGGAAGACACAGGGTCATTCCTAGGCCGCGGCCGCAAAACCACGCAGGGCTAGGTACCTGAGATAACGATGGTGGGAACATGCACAAGAAGACATAAGGTCTTCCAGAGCCGACGGGCTGCCGGCAAAATCGAGAGAGTTGGTACATACAGCGATTGAAAAACAAAACAAAACCCGAGAAGGGACAGGACTTTGGAGGAGGTCTTCGGGAGTCAGACTTGAACCAGCGCTCGTCACTGACGGACAAAATAAATTTCAGTTAACCATATTACGTTGTTTCATTAAAATCCACCTACCAACCATCGAGCAACTTACAATACTGTATGATAATACATACTGTGGTCGTCTCAAGTCATTGTGAATCAAATTCGTTGTCGGTCAAAATCGTTGTCGATCAAATTTGTTGTCGGTCAAAATCGTTTTCGGTTAAAGGCGTTGTCGGCCAAAGTTATTGAAGGTCAAATCTGGAGTAATAAAGGTATGCGTTCCTTTATTATAGAGACAATTATAACTGTGTATAATGAGGTATTTTTTACAAAAATAAGGTAGTCTAAAGGATAATTTCACTACGTTTTCTATGTACAATGCGGATACATACTACGGAATTTATGCGGAACAACCAAAAATAATGAGTTTCTCGAGAAAAGAGATCCATAGAAATAAAAATGTTGCAAAGAAATACTCGGAAAACAATATTTTGCAATAAAAAAAAACAAAAAAGCTTCACTTGTAAATCCATGGGTGTTCCAGGTGATCCGGTAACCCAGACCTAATCCATGCATTTAAAGGTAAAGTGCTTTGCAATTATCTCGTAAACAGACCTCCAAAAACTTTAAAGGGAAATGTTTAGACCGATTACCTTTATACCATATTTCAAGATCACTGAAATTGAGAGAGAAGGTAATACATCGATAAGTTGACTCATTCGAAATCAACTAGAACACAATTTTTTTGATTGAAACATCTGTTATAATTAATTAGTAATGTATAATTATCAGAAGAATGGATTTTGTCTACCTTTCTGTGATTCTGGCCCACTCTGCGATGTCTACTTTTCTATCAAATTCAGAACGATTCAATCTTCATTCTTCAGAAAGTGATTCTGGCTCGACGATGCTTTTCTAATATGGACAGTTTCCTTCTGGCAACGCGCCCATTTTGTTGAAGCACATTTAATCTTCGTTGAACAGTTCTTACAGAGTGTTATCCATCTAGCGCAGGGGTGGCCAACCTTCTGCATACCATACGTACATTTATTTCACATACGAGTTCAGATGCGCCATACAACTTAAGCATTTTTTCTACCTTCTTACGTTCATCGTTGCGGTTGGAAAATAGGGGTAGGATCTGCTTCGATTAGGGGAGGAAAAGGGATAAAACTCAATCACGCAATTACATAAATTAATTAACTTACGCTAGTTGAAAATCTACAATCTACAATAGTGAGAAATGATCTTTTGGACGAGAGGGCGATCGCTGTCTTGAACACTGCAATTCCCATCCTATAATTGTAAACTGTCAAAAAATTGCGACGAATTGACGAGTAAGAGGCTGTATAAATTCAATTGAGAGCTCTCAGGTGTTGAAAATATCAAGATGGATTCAGTTATGGCGCCTACCACAAAAAAATAAGTGTAGACGCAAGGATTCAATGCGCCACAGGTTGGCCACCCCTGATCTAGCGGTACAAGCTGAAAGAAATCTGCACGAAAAAATAAGTCGAACAACAAATTAAATTTTTGTTTTGTTCGAGGCTTCGTTTTCGAGTAAATCGATGTTGAAGATTCGTCGAGTTGGTGTACGCTTGGCTACTTTGTAGACTACAGTTTTCTTTAAATATAAGACGATGACTCAGGATGCTTTTCAACGTAAGGCGGATCAGGATATCTATGCCACTTAAGGGGTAGGAAGTTAGGACACAGTAACAAGTGGGGAAAATATAAGATTTTTAAACAACAGTACAGAAAAAAGTGAATGATTGATAAATATAAGATTTTGTATTTCAGTTTACTATATTATGAACTATAAAAGAATGCTTGTAATATTTAAAAAATAATTTGTTCCTATGCCTTTCGTCGTCTTTGCTCGGAATATCTTTTCTTCCAGATGGCTAACTGGTGTACAAGATTCCTACAAATCGAATTAACTATCTCAAAAATCCCAATAATGTCATAAACTGTGATATATTCTGTAGGCATTGACGATCCCACATTCCAATTCTTGTGAAAATTAACAAAATGGCAGATATTTTAAATTTAATGACTGAATTTTTATTTATAATTAACAAAATAATGGGAAAAGTAAAAAAATCGATCGTCAATGCCTAATAGGTATTATAATGAAGATAACTGTAAAATTTTAATGTAATTGCTAAGGTAGAACTCGAGATATCTTGCACACCGTTTTGAAAAACGCAACTCTGACAAAAACGCGTTTAAAGTTTACGAATGTAATTTTTCTCGCAGGTATACGAACTCATTCTCGAAACGGTACTTCGAGAAATAATTTGTATTGAAGCCTGAAATCCATGTAAAACCTTTTTCATGCTGTTCTTAAGACTTGAAAGTACCATTTAAGACAAAAAAATTTTAGACTCTTTTCAAAATATCACTGCCTCCTAACCCTTGACATTGTTCTCGAGTTGACCGAGAGTTTATGGGTCTCATAAAGTTGTCCGGCAGACCATAAATTGATCGTCCGTGCAGCGGTATCTTTCATTGGAGAAGGATAGAATATGACGGATCCCCGGTTCTGGCACGAACAAAGGAATCCCGATGACTGATGCACGCCGATTTTGATGGAACTTTACACACGCGTTCATCAAACCCACCTAACAATTCAGCCGTATTTCGTTTGTACCCGTTATTTACATTAAGGGAGAAATAAATCCCTCTATCTTTTTAGGTGAGTGCCTACAGTGCCTACAAATCGCAAACCACAAAAGATGTCAATAAAAGTTTGAAGTAAAAGTTATATCGTATCTTGGGGCAGGAAATATTCATAATATCAATAATAAATGACAAGAAATACAGAGTGTTAAAAATACTGTATGTAAATACATTTATATAGTTTGATGTATCATGTGAGCGTCGTTGCTATCGTCATCTATTGGACACGGTCACTAATCACACAAAGCGCATGCGCGATTGGATCGGCATTCCAGCGTACCCGTTAGAGTTCGTTCGTTCGTTCGTTAGTGTACAAGGAGCACATGTTTCAGTCACACATTATAGTCACACATTATAGTCACACGTTATACAACATATTATATCATATGTCTCTGTATCTTATACATACTCTTATTATTAATTATATATTATTCTTTCACACAAAAGTTACACGGCATCATTTATTTCAAGACAGAGAAATTTTGTAATGTTTATTAATACTTTTATTATAAGATAGATATAATATAATATAAAGTTAGTACAGAGGGCTTATGATCACGTGTATTACCGTTAATGTCCAGCTCGACTGCCGCGCTCTCTTACACATCTGCATACATACACACATACGTACATACATAGGTATGCTACTATTACACCTCCCTTCCTTAGCTTTAATATTAGGTAATACCAAAGTACGCTGGTCTTCTTACAATTCTACCGCTTCTAGTAATTATATTATTATTATCGCTTGTACTACTGCTGTCTTTTCCTTCGCACAGAGTTATCTCGTCCTCAATATTAATGTCAGTGACATCAATTGCGCTATTTGCAGACTTTTTAATATAATACGAATTGCGCCTAATTGTATTGTCCCTTTTATTTCTTAAAATGTACGATCTCGGATTTTTGCATACTTCTGTTATCACCGCTGGTTCCCATTCAGTCTTATTTCTTACTATTACCGTATCACCTATTTTAAACTTTTTCCTCTCTTTTGCTCCACGATCATAATACATTTTTTGTACTCGCTGTTTATCTCTTAACGAATGTATTACAGTATGAATCTTTGGTTTTAGTAACTTTTTTACCATTGGCAACTTAGTACGTAACTTTCTTGACATCAAAAGTTCCGCTGGTGACACGCTTAATCCCGCTATTGGCATATTTCTGTATTCTAATAAGGCATTGTTCACCTTCTTCCTCACTCTTTTTTAATAATGCTTTAGCTATACCTACTGCTTTTTCCGCAAGACCATTTGATTTTGGATATAATGGACTAGATGTTATAATTTCAAAGCCCCATTCCTTAGCAAGCCGTCGAAAATCCCAGCTATTAAACGGCATATTGTCACATCTTATCTCGCTAGGAATCCCATACATGCTAAACACACGTTTAAGTCGTTCAATGGTCTCTTTCCCCGCTTTACTCTTAGTTTTAATTATCTCTAACCACTTAGAATAGTAATCGATTAGTGCAATATAATCTTTTCCTGCATAATTGAAATAATCTATAGCTACTTTCTCAAATGGCAACGTAGGAACTATATGAGGTATCAATGGCTCTTTTATATTATTTCTGCTATACTTCTCGCATATTCTACACTTGGCTATGTAATTTCCTACATTTTGGGTTAACTTGGGCCAATAGAATATTTGTCTTAACCTATTTTTTGTTTTTTCAATGCCTAAATGAGGTTTACGTGCTATCTTTAACATCTCCAATCTTAGTGCCTTAGGAACTATTATTTTATCATCGTTTAGAAATAGTAACCCTTTGTGATATGTAATCTCATTTCTTAATGTCCAAAACTTATCACTTACTATTTTACAGCTGGGTTTGCACTGTGGCCACCCATTTAACGAATAGTTTATTATTTCTTTTAACTCGGCCTCATTGATTGTAGCCTTTTGGAATTCTTCAACTCTTGACTTACTCATTGCAACGTAAGTGTTTAGTGAATGTACCACCTCTTCGGTACTGTCTATGCTTGGTTCAGTCTCCGTTAGATATGATCTCGACAATAAATCCGCTATCAACATTTTTTCTCCAGGCAAGTACTCTAAGTCAATTTTATATTTTGTCAACCTGAGAATTAATCTTTGCAACCTTGGAGTTATTTTGTGTATGTTTCTGTTTATTATACAGGGTGTCTCAAAATTAGGTCCGGAGCCGAAAATGGGAGGTTCCTGAGATCATTTCAAGCGACATTTTCCTTTGAAAAAATGTCGTCCGCGGCTTCGTTAACGAGTTATTAACGAAAAACACGGACCAATCAGAGCGCGAGCTAGACGCGTGCAGCCCGGCGCGCCGGCAGCCGAGTGTCGGTGGCACGCCGCGATGTCGTAACGAACAAAAGTTTCTCGATGATGTGAATCCTCGCCAATTTCGATAAACTTTGGATATGTTGTCAATACCATGATTCTGAACAACATTTCCCTTTACAGTTTCTGTCGATCGGCTTTAGTTTACGACATTATTGTAAAAATTTGTAATTGTAAATCGATCGATGTACTATTTCCTATCCGATTTCGATAATCTTTGGATATGTTGTCAATACCATGATTCTGAACAACATTTCCCTTTACAGTTTCTGTCGATCGGCTTTAGTTTACGATATTATTGTAAAAATTTGTAATTGTAAATCGATCGATGTACTATTTCCTATCCGATTTCGATAATATTTGGATATGTTGTCAAGACCATGATTCTGAACAACATTTCCCTTGACGGTTTTTGTCGGTCGGCTTTAGTTTACGATATTATTGTAAAAATTTGTAATTGTAAATCGATCGATGTACATTCTATCTCCTCGCCGATGTCGATGAGCTTCATTTCAAAGGAAAAAGATATTTAAAACATCGAATTTATAACATATTTCAAAGTCATCGAAATCGGTGAGGACCCACATCATCGGCAACTTTACCCGAACGATAGAAGAAGCACAAACTTATTGAATTAAAAACTCACTTATTCAGCCGTAAATCCATTTGACTACCACATACAACCACCACACTTTTACATAATCTTCGAATCGGTGTTTGTGAGAATCATATGATTCTCGAAAAATCAATGCCATATGATTCTCGAAAAATCAATATCTCCTTGGGAACGATTTCATTTGTTTTAAACGACGCCTTCATCGAATACATTGTACGCTGGGAGAGCACAGTTTCGCGCGGCATTGCGAAGAGCATCGAACTCTTTCCGCGTCGGAGTAAGTAATTTCGTTCGATATCGATACGAGTTATAAAAGTGTGCTACGAGTTCAACAATTATGTAAAAGTGTGGTGGTTGTATGTGGTAGTCAAATGGATTTACGGCTGAATAAGTGAGTTTTTAATTCAATAAGTTTGTGCTTCTTCTATCGTTCGGGTAAAGTTGCCGATGATGTGGGTCCTCACCGATTTCGATGACTTTGAAATATGTTATAAATTCGATGTTTTAAATATCTTTTTCCTTTGAAATAAAGCTCATCGAAATCGGCGAGGAGATAGTATGTACATCGATCGATTTACAATTACAAATTTTTACAATAATATCGTAAACTAAAGCCGACCGACAAAAACCGTCAAGGGAAATGTTGTTCAGAATCATGGTCTTGACAACATATCCAAAGCTTATCGAAATCGGACAGGAAATAGTACATCGATCGATTTACAATTACAAATTTTTACAATAATATCGTAAACCAAAGCCGATCGACAGAAACTGTAAAGGGAAATGTTGTTCAGAATCATGGTATTGACAACATATCCAAAGATTATCGAAATCGGATAGGAAATAGTACATCGATCGATTTACAATTACAAATTTTTACAATAATATCGTAAACCAAAGCCGATCGCCAAAAAGTCTAAAGAGAAATGTTGTTCAGAATAATGATCTTGACCACATATCCAAAGCTCATTGAAATCGGAGAGCATTCACATAATCGAGAAACTCTTGTTCGTTATGACATCGCGGCGTGCCACCGACACTCGGCTGCCGGCGCGCCGGGCTGCACGCGTCTAGCTCGCGCTCTGATTGGTCCGTGTTTTTCGTTAATAACTCGTTAACGAAGCCGCGGACGACATTTTTTCAAAGGAAAATGTCGCTTGAAATGATCCCAGGAACCTCCCATTTTCGGCTCCGGACCTAATTTTGAGACACCCTGTAGATACCAAAGGTTTATGATCTGTATGAATTTTAACTTGGTTCCCATATATGAATTGATGAAACCTTTCCACTGCAAAACAGATTGCTAGACACTCCTTTTCTATTTGTGGGTATCTTTGCTCCGTCTCAGTGAGACATGTAGATGCAAAACATACTGGCTGCCCTTCCTGAATTAGGCACGCACCCAACCCATGTTGTGAAGCATCTGCTTGTACTTCTATAGGCACTTTATTATTAAACAATTTCAGCGTTGGTGCTTCTACAATTTTACTTTTAATGTTGTTGAAGTCTATAACATGCTCTTGTCCCCATTGCCAGTCAATATTTTTCTTTGTAAGTTCCCTTAATCTACTTGTTATCTCTGACACATTGGGAATAAATTTCGCTAAAAAATTAACCATTCCCAAAAATCTTAACAATTCCTTCTTATTATTAGGTTCTTTCAACTTAGTTATTGCTTCTACATATCTATTATCAGGTCTTACACCTTCTTTGTTAAACACTAACCCTAAATACTTAACCTCTTTCATTCTATATTGTAGTTTCTTTTCATTAAATTTTACATTATACCTATTGGCTCTTTCTAGCACCTGTTGCATGATTTTGTCATGTTCTTTCCCATCTTTTGCTGCTATTATTAAATCATCAATATAGATTCCCACATTTTCTATATCTCCAAATATTTCAGTATTTGCCCTTTGAAGAACTTCAGGTGCTATTGAGAGACCAAATGGTAATCTTTTATATTTATACTTGCCGAATGGAGTTATGAACGTACATATATCTGCACTCTTTTCTGTTAACACCATTTGATGGAACCCATCCTTCCCAGATAGCCAAGCGATCCTCGCGCACAGATCGAGCCCGGCGTGGCGGGGTCTGGTAGACGGGCCGAACGTCGCTTGAATGGGCAAAACGCACACGATGGCTATAATCTGGGGAGGGCTCTTATGACCGTGAGGGCTCGTAACGTTCCCTCGGCGCAAACCCGACACAAGCTTCCCCTCGGCCCGTCGGTCCTGATTTCTGCAAAATTTTAAGTAGGTCCGAGATTGTAAGAGGGCAGCACGGTCGCATTAATGTGGCGAATGTCGTTATGCAGGACAGGTCGCACTTAAAATTTTGCAGAAATCAGGACCGACGGGCCGCGGGGCAGCTTGTGCCGAGGGAACGTCCACGAGCCCACACGGTCATAACTGCCCTCCCCAGAATCGAGCATTTTGGCTATCTGGGTTCACACATGTCTAGTACTGTATAAATTTCCTTACCAGTCAACTTACTGCTTAGTTCCTCAGCTGTAGGTATTGGAAATTTTTCTTGCTTTATGCTTTTATTTAATTGCATAGGATCTAAACAAATTCTTAGCGATCCATCTGGTTTCTCTACGATGACTACATTATTAACCCAATCAGTTGCGTAGTTCACTTTTTCTTTAATCCTATTTCTCTCTAGATTATCTAATGTACTTTTTAACCTATCTTTTATACTGAACGGTATTCTTCTACACGCATTTACTACTGGCTTTACATTTTCTTTTAAATTAATCTCATACTTTGTTGGATAATTCCCTATTCCTTGGAATGCCTTTTTATTTATCGCCAAAAATTCCTCTCGCGTCTTGTGATTTTCCATCAGCTGGATTCTATCGCAGACCTTCCTTACATTGTTATTATCTGTTTTACTGAGTAAGTGTAACTTTACACATGTGTTCAAGCCTAATATTGACATGCCTTCGACATCTATTACTATAAACTTAATCTTATATACCTTACCCTCTATTTTACAATCTATTAATACTGTACCTAATGACCTACATTTATCATTGGTATAACTTACAACTGTCGTTATCACAGGATTCCAGGTTGGCTGTTCCTTAAACTGTATATCTTTGAATATTCGCCATGGAATAATATTACAATCCGCTCCTGTATCCAACTTAAAATTTATGACAGTGTTACCTATCTTCAGTCGTTGAGTCCAAACACCGGTCTCTGTCTCACAGTTTATAGAATCCACAAAGAATTGTGTTTCCTCTGACGTTGTTACTTCACCGATGTTCCTCGGTTTTGTCTGGACCATGCATCCTACAGCAAAATGATTCTGCTTTCCACACTTCTTGCATATCTTGCCATATGCTGGACAGTTGGCTCGTGCATGTTGTCGACCACATTTCTTACAATCATAGACCCTTTCCTGATTGAACGGCTTTTTTTGGTGACTTTCTTTAGGTTTGTATTTACTATTTACTGTATTCTGCCTTTTAACAGCATCTACGTTAACTACGTCTGCTGTTGTAGATTCAAGCTTTAATGACTTTTGTTGTATTTTACTCATCTCCGCTGCTCTACAGTTTTCTATAGCCTTTAGTAATGTTAAATTTGGATCTCTTAAGAGACGTTGTTGTAGACCCTCATCACTCACCGCTATAACTATTCTGTCTCGTATGAGTGATTCTTCTTGGTCTCCAAATTCACAACTCTTCCCCAGTTTTCTCAGATCAGTAAGAAAACTGTCAAATGGTTCATTCACCTGTTGACGCCTTGTGTGAAATTTATGCCTCTCTATTACTATGTTCACTCTAGGCTTCACATATTCTTCAAACTTTTCAAATATGGATTTAGTTGTGAGAGTATCTGCTTGCAGTCCAAACGTGTTAAATACATCCAGTGCATCATTTCCAATGCAATTCAACAGTATTGCCCCTCTGCGAGGTTCCTTTATTTCTTTCTCGCTTATTGCTGTTATAAATATTTCAAACTTCTGTTTGAAATTCTTTAAGTTGTTTGCTGCATTTTCTTTCAAATCCAGTCCCACTGGAGGCTTAAAGTTATCCATTGTTACCACGTGGTCTTTGAATATTTGAGGTTATGTTTCTTCTTTACTTTCTTTTCCTCGATTAACGAGACCTTCTTACTATACTTTTTCTTAGTTTTGTTAATGTCGTTCACTTCTGACACCATGTAATGTTTATTAATACTTTTATTATAAGATAGATATAATATAATATAAAGTTAGTACAGAGGGCTTATGATCACGTGTATTACCGTTAATGTCCAGCTCGACTGCCGCGCTCTCTTACACACCTGCATACATACACACATATGTACATACATAGGTATGCTACTATTACAAATTTATAACCGACGACATCGGGGTGATTTAAATTATCTGGAAAACTACTAAATAAGTAACAAATGAAGAATTTAAAATTTTATTTTAAGACAACAAAATTGAAACAATGAATTAAAAAACGATTACAAGAAATATATATTTATTACGACAATTATCAGTGGATAAGAATCATTTTGTAATGAATTTTAGTGGAAATTTCATCCTGATTTCAAGAGTTTTAGTAAAATCTCACGATCCAGCCCACGGTGTTCTTCAGCCGTCCGAGGCAGTATGTATGTATATCACGGTGCAGCGTTCACTTCAAATAATTTTAATTTCGTCAATTTTTAGACGTCCATTTTTTTAAAAAGAGGTCCGTAAAGGGTACACTTGGGACTGTATCCCCATTTTTTCAATTTTTTAAGAAGTGGCCCGCTATTGAAACTCGGCATTTGTGTAAAACAACTGCAATATAAATGGTAGAATACATTTTTTTCACATAACGACATTTTGAGTGGATACTCTTATGTTTTCACCATGAGTTCCTAAAAACTCATTTTTCTCGGTTTGCTAGTTCTGCTATTATAATTTAATGGAAAAATGTTGACGCTTTAATTTATTACACGTCTGTGAAACCAACAACTTTTAAGATTTTGAAAAATTCTTTGAGATACGTTTATATATAATTACGGATTACAACATATCCAAATTGAACAAAATTTGAAATAGTAGTCCGAAAAATATTCTAAAGCAGTGAGTCGACAAACACATTACTCCAGTCAACGGAAAGTTGTAGAAGGAAATGGTAGGAACACAATTTTTAACTTTGGTTCTTTGTTTGGATTACTTACGAGATAAACAGACTAAAAGTCCCCACTCCTACGAGGTGAACGGAGTGCAGGGGGCACGTAGAAAGTCCCCTTTTTTGGTTTTTCGCTTATATCTCGGAAACTATGCGTCCTACCGATAAGACCATCCTACACGAAATTAAAGCTGATAAAATATATCACAAGATTGATTGAATTCAGTTTTTCGCTATCTCGCATACTTTCCGAGATATCCGCGCTGCAAGTTCACTAATTGTGCTGAAGAGTTAGCTAGTCAAATAAGGCAAAAAATGTGAGGCAAAAATTTCTTTTTCACAATTCATGAACTTTGAGCGCGGATATCTCGGAAACTATACGAGAAAGCGAAAAACTGAATCGAGTCAATCTTATGGCACATTTTATCAGCTTCAATTTTGTATAGAATGGTCTTATCGCTGGGACGCATATTTTCCGAGATATAACCGGAAAACCGAAAAAGGGGACCTTCTACGTGCCCCACTGCACCCCGCTCACCTCCTGAGAGTAGGGACTTTTTGTATGTTTACCTCCTAACTAGTCCAAACAAAGTCCCAAAGTTAAAAATTGTGTTCCTTCCATTTCCCTCTACACCCCCCTTATGAGCATTCATTGACTGGACTACATGGCTCTGCGTCTGGACTGCCTCGGAAGCAGTGGGTCAAAAAACGAGTGCGTTTGGGTCTGGCGCAACATTCAGAGATCTCGAAGCGAAAAAACAAACGTAAACGTGTGCGCCAAACACATATCGTAAATCGATCGACGCACGTGTTTGAGTTTGGGCAATGCTTTCTCGCTTTTCTTCGCAAGTGGAAAAAAAGGAAAGACATACCAAATCGCATCATAGGAACGCAAACTTGTACGTCCAGAGGCACAGCAAAGAGCTACGACGAATGGAGTATGGATTACAAAACGCTGCGTCCAGACGCGCAAAGGAAAACACACCTTGAAACATTTTTGCGCGTAATCAATATTTTTGGAGATATTCGTCTGTAGCGCTTTATAATGTTCACCCTGAATGTATGACCAGAGTGAGACCCTGTTGTCCCTCTCATCTCTACAGCGTGTTTACAAAAAAAAGTAAACAGACGCCGCGCCGCGCCGGAACAGGCTTACGTTACCACGGAGCTTGCAAGAATACGGAAAATTCAATACTATGTCACGTCCGGTGATTCAGCCATCGATAATAATGGATCATAATCATGTGTAACATACAGGGTGTCCCAGTTTTTTCCGGCCAAACTATGCCAGCGTGTTCTACACGCAAAAGTAAGAAAAAAAATGTTATATGAACATATTCTCTTAAATGTTTTATTAAGGAGTTATAACTAATAATACAAAATGATAATGAACTGGCACACACACACATTTCGTCGACACAGCGTACGAATGTATTATGAATATCTCTATTTGTGTTTACATAAACTCTTATGTTTACTTGCTGAAGTATATAGTTGATATCGACATTGATTTCTGCTGAGCTAATAATGTTTAGTACGCTGTACGACTTCATATCGAGATACCGCGAGAATTTTCCAATCGTGAATACGCTGATATGCATTTTATTTATGGTTTTTGTAATGAAAGTGCCCGAGCTGCTGTAAGGGAATATCAGCGGAGAAGAAATCAGTAATACGATAGGGTCAATATTTCTTAGATGCCAATCCTGTATTCGTAATAATGGACGTCATTTTGAAATGTTAACTCGTTAATAAAACATTTAAGAGCGCATGTTCATATAACATTTTTTTCTTACTTTTTCGTGTAGAACACGCTGGCAAAGTTTGGCCGGAAAAAAACTGGGACACCCTGTATATTTTCTGAATTTCTTTTTATATACTTATACTTACTCTAATAATGTTGTATGAGAAATTAAATATTAAATGCTATTGTTGATAATTAATATTGATCTGTCGTATATTATATCATATTGCGAGCGGCAGAACCAATAGAATTAAGGAAAATCTGTAAGATATATTTCGCAGCTGATTATATGGAATTGTTAACTCATGTGATTTATTTTAAACTTAAACTCAACTTACATTTGGAATATCATTGAATAAATTAAGGACGCAGCGAAATGTATTTTATTAAATATACACCGATGATTTGAAATATAAATTGCGAATCCGTTGAAAACTGTTCATCGCTGAAGAATGTGAAGACCGATACTTTGAAATGAACAAAGATTGATAAATAGTAAGCTGGTAACTAATTAACTGGCAGGCTGTATAAAGGCTCTTCATCCGGTCAAGAGGTGATAGTTCATAGGAAAACTGATTTCAAAGAATGCTTGAGGATACACTCACTCCACGGAGATTAGGCTCAGAACAAAGGATTGGCGAATCTATAAATTTAGGGATGGCTCTTCATGAAATCCAACCCAGTCTATATTCGAATTTATTCGGTCACTGTTCAAAAGTTGTCCGAAATCATTACGTCGATCGTCAAAGTCAGTCAATATTTCAAAGATTTCTGCATCAGTATTATTATCATCTTCAACACCAGCTGGATTATCATCATCATCATCATCATTATCATCATCATCATCATCATCATCATCATCATCATCATTATCATCATCATCATCATCATCATCATCATCATCATCATCACCATAAGCGATCATTCAAACAAACGTCTGAGCGACAAATTAAGCGAACCTCGAGCGAAATCAGCGTACGGTAAATACTAACAATTTAGAATAAGATCACAATAACTCTATGTATTCGAAATTAGGTGCTTAAAATATACCTTTGTTCATTTTTACTTAAATCAAAACGCCAAATCATTTTTAAAGAGTTTACCCAACTTCGATTTCACCTATCCAAATCCTCAAACAAGGTCACTTATTAAGAAAATCCTCAATTACCCGAACTGAAACCGGTGAATGCAGATAGGTTCAAAACTGCGTTTTATCTTCAATTCGAATCTTTCAATTTAACTTCAAATCTTTCAAACGCCCACCTCAGGACGTAACAACAGTATTAGCAATAGTTTTTTGCGAATATCTCGAAAACTAAAAGCAACCCCCCTATATGTGAAAAGGGAAAAGTTGTTCAAAATGTGTAGCTGCATATCATAATTAAATATCGTCAAAATCGGAGAGGAAATGTCCTTTGAAGTCAATTTCAAATAAAACACTTCAAATAGCAGGGAGTTGTTTGAGAGAGCTATATTTAATATAATTAGTAGACTGCGGATCTTTATGCATTTATTTATAGCAAAATTGAGTAGATGAAACTCAAAATGGTTGGAAAATTAAAAGAATTGAAGATGTCAATACATGATTTCTCCTCTATTAAAATCATTAAGAGTAGAAATAACATTCAGACAATTATTATTTTGCATTAAGATCCGTCTAATAATTAGTAAACAAAATTGTTTACAATAAGTAGCAGTCAAGGAACTGTACTTTGAAGTAAATTTCAAATAAAACACTTCAAATAGTAGAGAGTCGTTGGCTAGAAAATTGAAAAATAATTCGTAGTGCAAAGGGATAATAAAGGGAAATTTCGCAAGTGAATAAAGGTAGAGAAACAAAGTGTCATAGCAATCGTGTTTAGGAGTAATGCTCGGCCAATGCCAACGCCAATGTCCGCTGTAGCCTCACTCTGATTGGACCGTGTTTTTTGTTAATAATTCTTTAACAAAGGCGCGGAGAACATTTTCGTAAAGGAAGAAGATTCTTCAAATGACTTCAGGACTCATTTTATAGTACAACATTCTTGGGACACTCTGCATATGTCAATGTAGTTATAGTTTCACATCATCATATGTCGTGAATATAATTTTATTTGGTTTATGGGCTGGAGCCCAGGATCCATATAAATCCGGATAAATATTTAAGAAAAAATTAATTATACACAAATTAGGCCCCCAAACAGTGTTAGTCCGAGGCCCTAAAATTAACAGTCCACCGCCGAGTTTATAGAAAAAATATGAGTGTGGGCTTCTGACAAATAATTAAAGCATTGATGTTAAAGAGGTACAATTTATTCCAGGTCGTAGTTTAATGAATATTTTATTAAGTCATAACCGTATACATAAATTAGTGAAATTACCACCATATACATGAATTTGTGAAATTGATTGAAATGAGATTCATAATCTACTATATGAATTGAATACGATTGTGCAGTTGTATATCCTAATCTTCAAACAACATTAAGAGAAATTTACATAACAATGGCATAATGATTAGGCCAGTGGTAGGTAGCAGCATGACGGTGAGAAGCACAGCCACTTCCGCAAAACCGGGTTATTAGCGTAAGGGGTATTAGCCACACGATCCTGGGGCGAATATCGATGGAAATACGCGCGCGAACACGATACGAATCGTTAATAGTAAGGGGCGTATATGGGTGCTGACCTTTCCGGGTTGTGCTACGCGCGCAAACACGATACCGTTCTACGCCAACGGAAACACTGAACAAAGCTTCGAAACCAACAGCCAACTGGCATCAAGCCTTCGAGCAATACATGAAGATTGCCAGGTCCTATACAGTGCCCGAAATTTCCATAAAGCCACCACGTTTTTTGGTAACATCTTATAATTATTCTGTACTTATGATAAATTTGAGTATGATTTCGTTTTAGGCGTACTAAAAACACATATGTGGTGGTACATACAGGGTGGTCCACGCAACTTGCACACCTATAATAACTTCCAAAGTATGCGATGCACGAAAAAGTTTTGTATACAGAAGTTGCATGGTCTGAGGGGATACATTGTGTAGTGTATTTATTTTTTTACAGGTGGACGCGAGTAAAGGACATATGAAGGTCAACTTCATTTTTTTAAATGGAATGAGGTATTTTTTATTACATCTGTTACGAGCCAGGGCCGCGAGTAGCACGAGTGGCCGGCGAAGGGTTATAAACCCAGGAATATGGTATCAATTTGTTAGTTAAGGTACGCGGACGAACACAATGCGCAACAGGGCCCGCTCTAGGGGGGGGGGGACAACCCGGGCATTTGCCCGGGGCGCCAAAATTTAGGGGCGCCATTTTGGCTTTGGCTGTAAGTGTGACAAAAATAATGATGTTTTAAATATTCAATTAATAGAAAATTTCAGACTACCCTTGCCAGACAATTTTGCAAAAAAAAAGGTCATTTTGTTCAGCGCGGTGCTTAGTGCTAAAAAGGGGCGACAATTTGTTTTTTTGCCCGGGGCGTCGTAACCACTAGAGCGGGCCCTGTGCGCAATTGGGAAGCCGCTAGGAATGTAGACAGCGAGGACGAACCTGATGCGAAATCAGGGAGCTGCTAGGAAGGTGAAACTTCGTGAACGAACCCAATGCGAAATTGGGGAGTCACTAGGAACGACGCGCAGACGAACCCGATGCGAAACCGGGGAGCTGCTAGGAGGTTGTAGAACAGCGTGGACGAACCCAATGCGAAATTGGGGAGCCGCTGGGAGGTTGGATAAAAACACAGACGAACCTGATGCAAAATCAGGGAGCTGTTAGGATGCGGACGAACCTGATGCGAAATCAGGGAGCCGCTGGGATGGTATAGTTTTTGTGGACGAACCCAATTTGAAATTGGGGAGCCACTAGGTAGGAAAAATCTCTATTTGGATAATTGGTAAGTCGCGAACGAACCTGATGCGAAATCAGGGAGTCGCTAGGATAGTTAGTAGGCCTTGTAACTAATATAATCTAATTGATACAACCCGAGCGGTAAGGTTGTATCGTGTGAGAATGTTCAATTACTATATCAGGATTTTGGACAATAATTATAGGTTCAATAAATTTGCTCTATATATTAGGACCTTGAATAAGTTCTCGCTGTTTCTTCAAAGATGGCAGTAGCAGTACCCCGTTCGTGAAATTTCGAATGGTAACACACATGCAAGGCAGTAGTGTATCTAACCTTAAATTTCAGTGTATGGTAGTTCACTTTAGTGTAAACAAAGTAATTTTTTCTTAGTTCTGAAAATGTGTCTACTTTTGTGCCAAATAAAGTGTATTTGCGGGGAATTTTATTGCACTACTTTATTCAAAAGAAATCTGCAGCTGAAGCACATAGAATTCTTGTTGAGACTTATGGTGACAATGCTTTGTCGGATACGACATGCAGAGACTGGTTTCGACGCTTCAAAAATAATGATTTTGAACTTGAGGATAAAGAACGTTCTGGCGCACCGAAAAAATTTGAAGACGAAAAGTTGGAGGAATTACTCGATCAAGACCGATGTCAGACGCTAGCAGAACTTGGAAAAACATTACAAGTAGATGAGTCAACTGTTTCAAAACGTTTAAAAGTTTTAGGAATGATCCAGAAGCAAGGACATTGGGTACCGTATGAATTGAAGCCGAGAGACGTCGAACGGCGTTTTCTCACGTGTGAACTACTGCTTCAACGGCAGAAAAGAAAAGGTTTTTTGCACCGCATCGTGACTGGCGATGAAAAGTGGATACACTACGATAATCCAAAGCGTAGAAATTCGTGGGGTAAGCCCGGCCATGCATCAACATCGTCTGCAAAACCAAATATCCATGGTTCGAAGCTTCTTCTCTGTATTTGGTGGGATCAGCAGGGTGTAATTTATAATGAGCTGCTCAAACCGAATGAGACTATCACGGGGGAGCGCTATCGACTTCAATTGATGCGTTTAAGTCGAGCCTTAAAAGAAAAACGGCCGCTATACGAGCAGAGACACGACAAAGTGATTTTGCTACATGACAACGCTCGGCCTCATGTTGCAAAACCAGTGAAAACCTACCTGGAAACGCTTCAATGGGAAGTTCTACCCCACCCGCCGTATTCACCTGACATAGCCCCTTCTGATTTTCACCTATTCCGTTCGATGGCACATGGCCTAGCTGACCAGCGCTTTCATTCTTATGAAGAAGCTAAAACATGGATCGATTCTTGGATAGCCTCAAAAGACATGTCGTTTTTCCGACGCGGAATTCATATACTACCAGAAAGATGGGAGAAAGTGGTCGCTAGTGATGGGCAATACTTTGAATGAAATGTTTTTGTTCCTTATAATTTAAATAAAGCTTTTATTTTGTAAAAGAAACAGCGAGAACTTATTCAAGGTCCTAATATAATTACCAAAGAACACAAATACATATATTCTAATTATAAAGTTCTGTAATACAAGTGTGTACGTGTCGCGATCAGGGTTGCCATATTTTGCGGGAATAGGGAACCCAGCCTCTTACCGCTGCGCTCCTCGCCAAGCTGCGCGGTGGAGCCCGTCTTTGCACTTTTCCCACTCTGACGCGACGGCACACGTCACCATTAGTGGGAAGAGTGCAAAGACGGGCTCCGCCGCGCAGCTGGGCGAGGGGCGCAGCGGTAAGGGGCTGGGTTCCCTGTTCCCGCAAAATATGGCAACCCTGGACTCGCGATTCGAATGAAAATAAAAGATATAAAATGTAAAAGAAGGAATTTACCTAAACTACGATGCTCGGTTTTGACGCACTGGCAATGCGGGGGACTCGGAAGCAACTTCAACACTGCCTAATAGATTGTAAACCGAACTAGCGGAATTTATATGGTTAAACTTTGATCTGAAAGGTATTTTAGCTCGATCTCACTAGAAGTTAACTTTCCGAAATGCAGCACGACGTGACGCCATACGTGTCTACCGAAGTACTAACCCACGAGAGTAAGAATCTAAGGGTTTATATACCCCTACAATGAATGGAATACTCTGTACATAATCTAATCGCGCTTACAGATTAGAGCTTAGGGCCAGACTCTCATTTTTGTCACTTCTAATGAAATCGGAGCCAGAGCTCGGTCCTAAATCAAAGGGTTCAACTATAATATGAAAGGTTATCTAGGACGCTTTCTGCCAGAGACGATCTGGAAGAGATTCCTGTGAGAAAACGAACGGAATATATTCTCTATCCGTAACACATCAATCGATGCAGTTGGACATTCGTTATACAAAAGTACTAACCTATGAATGTCGAAAAGTTAGTAGTTCAGGAGATATTTCCATTTAAATAACTAAAACATCATTACTGTCATACTAACAATAAGACGTTACACAAGTAAGTAAACGCTAACGTCAATTTCAATTGCAATGTCAATTTTTCAATTTCAATTTCAATTTTAATATCAACTCTTCAACTTCATTTTCAACTTCGATTTTTCCATTTCAACTTCAATTTCAATATCAACCCTTCATCTTCAATTTCAACTTCAATTTTTCAATTTCAAGTCGTCAATTTCAACTCTTCAGTTTCAACTTACTTGTTGTACGAGTTTACTTACTTGTGTAATGTCTTATGTTAGTACGACAGTAATGGTGTTTTAGAGTTATTAAAATTGAAATATCTCTTGAGCTACTAACTTTTCAACATACATTGTATTAAAAAATACCTCATTCCATTTTAAAAAATGAAGTTGACCTTCACATGTCCTTTACGCGTCCATCTGTAAAAAAAATAAATACACTACATAATGTACCCCTTCAGACCATGCAACTTCTGTATACAAAACTTTTTCGTGCAACGCATACTTTGGAAGTTATTATAGGTGTGCAAGTTGCGTGGACCACCCTGTATATCGATTGAAATAATAGAAATAATATCTATGTAAAAAAATAAACGTAAATATATAATTTTATATAAAATAAACTGCGAAATTTCTATGAAGCCACATCTTTTTTAAATAAGTTGGTTCAAAATTAACAATAAGTTCTTTTCTATTTCTATATTAATAATAATTAGCAGAACTGCCATTTCTTCGAATAACTTCGAAAATACGATGGGGCATTGACGAAATCAAACTTTGAAGTGTGTCTTCTTGAATAGATGCCCATGCTTCGTTCACCGCTTTCCATAATTCATTAATAGTATTGCTGTATTGCTTGCAATTGCCATGAACTTTCCTTCGAGTATCCCACAAAGATTTTCTATCGGGTTTAAATCTGAGGAATGAGCTGGCCATGTCAAAACCCTGATATTTTTTTCACCTAACCACTGCTTCGTGTAATTTTATATATGGATGGCAGCGTTATCGTGTTGATAAACGAAGCTATCGTGTCCAATATCTTCAATAAATGGTATTAAAATCGTGTCGAATAATTCTGTATATTTTTCTGAATTCATCTTAGGAGTAATGCGACAGATTGGTGTCTCGGCGTCAGCTCTAAATGCAGCCCAGATCATTAATGTACCACCACCAAAGTTGCGACTCATTGTTATGTCTTTTTCTTTCCTTAAATCGTGCCAGTAATATTTAAAACCATCTGGCCCTACTATAAATTGAATTTCTTTTCATCAGAAAAAATAACAAATTCCCATTCTTTGGACCAGGACATGTGTATTTTTGCAAAATCAAGACGAGCCTGTTTATGTTCTGCTTTGAGTGCTGGTTTCTGCACCATTTTTGTCCAGTGTAATCGGTTGGAACTTTTTAAAATTTGTTGCACGCGTCTCGTAGTTACTGACAAATCTAGTTCAACACGAAGTTGTGCTGCACTTCTAAATTGTTTTGATGCAGATCGCATTAACAATGAATGCTGTCTCTTGCTCAGCTTTTGATTTCCTCCTTTGGGGTGGCTTTTGCCATAATCTTTTCCCAAACTGACGTATGTGACGTCGTCCGACGTTGGATTTGGAGCTTCCCCAGCTGACCCCCCCCCCCCATACTCAACAAATCGCCAGCAGAGAATCCGCGTTTCGCCACGTTGTCGCCGGAAAAATTCGCGCCCCCAAGGGGTAACTTTTAAACAGCGAAAAGTATACATTCGGCAATAACATATTCGGCCGTACCTCGTACGATTTAGACAAAGGACTTCAAAGTTCACCGAATCCCTATGGTCCGCGCTCTCATTATAAATAAGACGAAATCGCGCGAATCGCTCTCTTCTAGTTCAGACTCTCTTCTAGTTCCGAATTTCACACAGTTCAGACTCTCTTCCAGTTTCGGAATTCTGACTATCCAGTTCTCTTGCGTCTTCAATCCAGTACAGTTCAATCATTTTCTCGCGTTTTCGGACTCTATTTCAGATCACTCACGATACTCAGGTCGTATTGCACCTTACCATTTCTATACTATTTCACTATATTCATATACCATTTGATTCCAAATTGTTATCAGAGCTTGCTCGCAGATTATTATTACATATTTACAGTTATTATTCTTGTGCTATTTTGTTCATACGAGCTTGCTCGCATTATTATTCCAATCATAATTGCTATTTCTGAGCTATTTTGTTCATACGAGCTTGCTCGCATTATTATTCCAATTAATAATTATCATTCGGTGCTATTTTGTTTTGTACGAGTTTCCTCGTAGATTATTGTTATACATCTATTTTTGGCAATTATACTCTGTTCTTCTAAACCTATTCTTTTCAACTTCATTTAGCATTTTCCTTGGTTTTCCATATTATCTATGCCACATCGCGCCGATTGGAGTTACCGCTATCATTAAAAGTGCTGTTCCCAGTGACCGGTTGTAGTGATCGCGAAAGTGTGTGTGCGTGTGGTGGTTCATCGGGTTGTCGACTCCGACCTATTCCTCAAATTCCTCAGACTCCCTATATTCGTTCCTCTAACCCTAAAATTGGTGTTTCAATCGTGTACGTCTGAGCCCAGAGGGTGCTCGGTACCGAGAGAACACTAATTCCCTTCGATCGAAATCTCCTGCCACGAATCGAGCAAACCCGCGCGTTCGAAAGGGTTGCACACACCCGCATAGTGACATTTCGACCACTGGGAACCATCACTACTACCGCGACGCGTGTTAGTTCTACGCGGTGTTCACGACGGACGACGTCCGTCTCGGTTCGCATTTATCCTCGTCTTCGCCTTTTCAACAACGACGAACACCGGTATCGGGTCCCTGATCAGACGTGGCGTTACGCGCCACGTGGATCTAAGATCGTCTCATTAAATTACTCGGTTACGTTCCCGCCCGGTTCGCTTCATTCCGTCGGATCATTTCCGACCCGGGACGTAACACGTAATTATTTACAACGGTACGTGATCGAATAAGTTTCTTTGCAATTCTGCGATTAAAACATCCCATATCCCTATAAGCATCAATGGATGCCTTTTCTCACTGGTCAACAATTGTCCTCGTGGCATTTTACTAATGAGAAATTAAAATATATAACATCCTTACTTTTCCTTTATCCTTACATCCTTACGCAAATCCTTACTTTTCAATTGCAGTTACACTTCTTTTATTGTACCTAGCTGGACTTATTCACTCAGAGTCTAACAATAAGCACAAACTAAGTGACTTTATAGAAATTTCACACTTATATTTCGCTTCGTGCAGCAAATAATGTAAAAGCACCCAAGAAGTGAACATTTCCGAGCAGATACTCGTAGATTTATGATTAGGGTGGATTTATAGTGGAGCAGCGAGGTGAGCTGTGCGGTGAAAAAAAAGAAAAACAAAGAAAATACATATGTACTTTTTCATTAGTATGTGTCGAAATGTTGTCACTAATGCTGGTTTCTTTTCACCGCGCCGCTATCATTGATGCTCGCAGCTCCACTATAAATCGACAATTCAACTAAATATAATTGTAGATGAGAAAAAGTAGTAAACTTGACAATATTTTTCAAAGAATACGTCAAAATATAGGTGGCTTTATGGAAATTTCGGGCACTGTAGTTCGGTCAACTGCATGCACAGTGCGTATCAGAAGTTCAGACGCAGCCTATTATTTTAACAAAAACGTACCCTGTGATGAATCTCCGATCGATCTTTTTCATCGTATGTTTAGAACGCTTTGAAAAATTACGATATGTACTACTAAAATCTTCGTACAGTGAACCACGAATGTATTTGAACGCACTTTAAAACAGTGTAACTTTTTTATGATCGGACCAAGCTGCTTGACATTTTTTTTGAGCAATTAGAAGAATTGATTTACCAAATGACGTGCAAAGAAGATTTTGAAAAAACTACAATTGCTAAGAATTACATGAGAAAGTAAAACAGGGACCATTTATAACATCTTTATTACAGCAACTAATGAAATAAGGTGATATTACCCTTTTCGTTTTATTACTTTTGTATTCTGCAAATTGAAACTGATTTTTTCGCCTTCAAGGTCACTTCAAGGGCATGGTGTGGAGGACTTTGAACTCACCTTGACGCTGACTACCACATTGCATTATGAAAAATACATGTTAATACGCCAAAAAAAACTGTAACCTTGAAAAAACCGTTAAAATGACCTTCACAGGATTTTTTTATTACCATCTGATGCACCCCTTAAAACCATGTACATCCTACTTAGTTATTTTATTAACTTCATTAAATTAATAATTAAATATTAAATGTAAATCATTAAAATAAAATATTATGGCGGCTTTATATACTTTAATTTAGGTGTTCGAGTTAAAATTAACACCCTGTATAACTTTGTTTAATATTCCAGTGGAAGGAAATAGGTAACTTTTAACGTGTTAAACCTGAGGGACGTAACCGACCCTTTGACGTAACTGAAGAACAACTTATTGACAACAGAGAATATTCACATGATGGAGAATCTCATTTCAAAGTTGAAGCAACTTTTCAGAGTTGAACCATTGCAATAAACCTTCCTGATAATAAAAGTTATTTGCACGCTCGTGCACAATGGGGTTTCGCGAAACCTTGCGTTTACCGCGATGGAATCGCCCACATCTTTTTTAGTCACCCATCACGGATATCGTATCTAACTGCGCATCACTGTGCTTTCTGCTTCTACCCGTTGCGGGGGAGTAGATTTAATTTCGAATCATCTCAATCCCGATATCCTCTCTTTCCATGCTCTGGATCTCGGCAAAAACCAGACACTAACAAGTTTTACTTCCTCAATTAATTTCAAAGTTAGTTTGAAGACATAATATTCGCAATTCATACTCGGGCAATTAAATTACCGTATTTGATTATATTTACAAGCTTGGTTAAAGTTTTTAACAAAGCGTTGGTTATAAGATTCTGCGGTTATTTCTAGAAATACACACATTCCTTTTACCTAAGTTAACATTTAAGTGATCTATTGGGGCTGATGCGGTCCCACTCCAATTTATATTATTAATTTATAATATACAGGGTGAGTCACCTAACCTTGCCACCTCAAATATCTTTGTTGATTTTACAGATACGTCAAATGTCTGAAGGCCAAAGATGAATGGCAAAATGGGGCTCACACGATACCAAAAAATTTTTTGTTTTTATGTAATTTTTTAGAGGTATGAAGGTCATCTTCATTTTTTAAAATGGAATGAGGTATTTTTTATATCATAGATCGATAGAGTATCAAAATTCTGAGTATAAAAGTGTTGACCTTCATATTTATGTTCTAAACCTAATAGTTAACTAGATATTATCCAAAGTAAAAAGAAAATTATTTCAATAATATCTCGTTAACTATTAGATTTAGGACATATGAAGGTCAATACATTTTTACTCAGAATTCGATAAGCTATCGATTCATGATACAGAAAGTAGGTGTTTCCATAAAAAAATCAAAGTGACCTTGAAATGTCCTCTATGCGTCCATCCATGCAGAAAATGTTTATGTCACAATTTAAAATAATTTGCACGTCAAAAATTAAAAATATTAAGATTATAATATAAAAATTAATAGAGTATACTCAGTAAACGAGCTCTGGTAAATTGGTCAAATGCACATTCAAATGGAATAATTTTTTCTCGATTTTTTTCAGACGAGGCTAATTCCATTTAGGGGTCAAGAAAGTAGCGTGAAGAAATTGAACGCTATACATATGTATAATTGTAGGTACAGCAGAAGCTATACACCCACAGCAAAAAGGAAGACCATTCAGGATACGGTGGCAGTTGAGTACGGTCGGGATGCTTCGTTTTTTGCTTACTGTTAGATAAACTCTGCCAATTTCAGGAGGTTCTCATTCAGTGCAGACAGTATCGCGTGGTTAAACTAAATTCGAAAATTATGATGAAATTCTTCCAAGTAATTAGCAGACATCTGTGCAGCTTCAGAATTTTAGAGACATATCATAAGTTAAGCAGAAAATTATTTCACTTTATTAAAGATTTTAGTAGTATGAAAGTATTACGGAAACTGTCTGCAGTGAAACATTTTATTGCATTTCGTTCACAGTAGCGACTGCAATAGAGAAATAAGGTCTGCAGTCTCATCATAAAATAACGCCTTCAGGTTTTATTCTATCTGACGTGAGAGATTTTATACAACTAGAATATTAAGAGGCTAATTCGTATAACCTAGATATGACAAGTACACTATATCCGTAGTTATTCGAAACAGGAAACTTTAAAAATTTATTATTTCAAGATGAGTAAAGCATTCTTGAACAAAAATCAATACTAGATTTGTCACGCTATTGCAAATCTGGTTCCCAAAATTTGTCTACCACCTCAGGATTTTGCAAAATCGTGACTGCAGTATCATATTTACTGATAGCTGGCTATTCAGAAGATGCAAATGAATCGTGACAGAAAGTTTACAGAAAAAATACAATACTGCATGCGCGACAAAATAGCCGAAAGAATAGAATGATAGACGTTTTTAATCGAGCAGTATACTTAATCGACCCGAAAACTTCAAGCATATTAGTAAAAAGTCATAATTAAAGTTGTACAAAAAAGAAATGTTGAGAAACGAATTTGTAATTCGCGCCCGACTGATTGTATACAGAGTCATCTGGTGTGAGTGAATGATGTGAAGTGTGTTCACTGCTGGGGTGACTTGTTCACTTGTTTCTAATATGGCGAGAGAGCGGGATGTAACGCTGTGCAGAGACAGACCACGTTTTTGTATTCCAATTAATATAATTGTAATAAACACAATCTGCTGTTAATATATATTCACGCATCAACTCTAACAAGAAATAATGTGACACCAGAAGTTACAAAATTCGTTGACGAGAAGCAAGTTAGAAAAATCAAATATTCACCTTACTTCCTGTGAAAATGAATATACAGGATGAGTCCGAAGAAACAGAACACTTACTTTTACTAATCTCCGTTACTTTTCGTTGTACAAAAAAACTTCTTAGGACAAAGTTACACTGTTTGAAGGGCCACATGTAACGGTGCAAGGGAAAAAATTTTCGAGGTCATTTTTTTATGAGATTTCAAGGTCATCGATATTTTTTTTAATAGAACGAGGTATTTTTTAATACATCAATCGATGCAACTGGACATTGGTTATAAAAAAAGTACTAACCTATGTATGTCGAAAAGTTAGTAGATCACGAGATATTTTAATTTAAATAACTCTAAAACCAGGGACTTATACCGGTACGTAAAATACCGGTATGATACCGGTATATTTCGGTTATTTCTTCCTAACCGTTATAGAACCGAAATATCAGAATACCGGTATGACGTCATACCGGTATATGAAAATACCGTCATACGTCATACCGGTATATGAAAATACCGGTATGACGTATGACGGTATGGTTGCATTCAGGGATTCGTACCGGTACATACAATACCGGTACGTAAAATACCGATAACCGATATGAAATACCGGTATTTTTCGGTTTGTTGGGGAAGGGGAAATGGGGCAAGTGGGATATTCCGCACGCTTCGCCCGATCCCCACTTTTCGACTCGCGCGTAGCTCCTGCCGTTCATAGGAGTAGGAACAGATGTCGCTATGTACTACAATGTATTTCTACGGCGACTACGCCAATGGATTCCCGTTCACCGCATCGCTCGCTCTGTCTCGCTTGGTTTTATATAATAATAAAATATATTTATCAAATGTAAATTTTTATATGAATTTTATAATATGAATTTGGTAAAATTTTAGATAATGTTAACGAGATTTCCCGCTTACAGTCACGAAACAATTAAGAATTATATAGCTGACACTGGAAAACTACACATAAACCAATAAACTAGTAATATATTAATTATACATTTACCGGTAATTTTTTCGGTTCCGTATTTCATTATTTACAACTTTTTAGTATATAATTTGTTACGGATGACGAACAGGTGTTCAATATCATCTCTGGCAGGAACCGTCCTAGATAAACGAACAGAGCTACCCTAGATAAATCTACATAACTGTTTAGGTTAGTTTAGGGCCCAAACGTACGCACGACCAACTGGTCGTTGACAAAATACGAATGTTCACTTGAAGGGTACTGACAAGTACCACCCGTCATTGCAGGGCTATATAAGCCCTTACATTTCTACTCTCGTGGGCTAGTACTGTCGTAATCACGAATAGTGTCGCGTCGTGCTGCATCTCGGAAGTCAACTACCAGTGAGATCGGACGTTCGTTCCTTTTGAATCAAAGTTTAACCGTACAGATTCCGCGAGGTCGGTCTAAAATCTGTTAGGCAGTAACAAGGTTGCTCCGAGTCTCCCGCATTGCCAGTGCGTCAACACCGTGCGTCTTAGCTTAGGTAATATCACCTTTCAATTTCTTTCCTATTCTAAATTCAGTTCATTCGCGACACAAATACACTTGTAGAACGAAACTCTATAGTAAGAATATATTTGTCTTCTTTGATAATTAACTCAAATTCATTAAACCCATAATTATCGTCCAATATCCTAACCAAGTAATTGAACGTCCCCACATGATACAATCTTACCGCTCGGATTGTATCAATTAAATTATACTAGTTACGAGGCTTACTAATTATCCTAGCAATTCCCTGATTAACCATCAGGTTCTTTCGCGACATTCCAATTGTCCGAACAGAGATTTATCCAACCTAGCGGCTCCCCAGTTTTGCATTGGGTTCGTCCGCATCCTAACAGCCCCCTGATTTCGCATCAGGTTCGTCTGTGCTATTATACAACCTCCTAGCAGCTCCCCGGTTTTGCATCGGGTTCGTCTGCGTTTGACTCCATTCCTAGAGGCTCCCTGACTTCGCGTCAGGTTCGTCCTCGCTGTCAATAATCCTAGCGGCTCCCCAATTTCGCATTGGGTTCGTCCGCGTTCCTTAACTAACAAATTTATATCATATTCCTAGGGTAATAACCCTTCGTCGGCCACTCGTGCTGCTCGCGGCCCTGGCTCGTAACATCATTATTTTTATTTTTGTTGTGTTCCATATATGATGGACCTTCAAACTAGTGGGTTAACAAATCATTTCAACGAAAAAATGATTTCATTAGTTTTTTCATAAAAATCGATTTTCTTTTTTACGACCATTTTACGTCCAACTTTTGACCTTTACGACCACATTTGAAATCAGCATGACAAAGTCTACGGGATTTGAACGATGTATAGCATGTCAAGATAAGAATCTATTCGTACATGATATTGGATAAACCACAATTTTCTTGAAATTCTGTAAATTGAACACAGATATTCAAAGTTAAAAGACGATCGTTTTTTCCATTTTCTGTAATATTTCAGCTTTAATTTAAAACAAAAATCATTGCTCTATTTCACTTCTATCGAAAGTTCTTTGATTTTGACACAAAATTCATCAGTTTACCCTACTGTGCCCTATCGTGCCCTACTGTACCCTACTGTAGACACCGAAAACAGGGGAAAGAAACAATTTACGAGCCATGGGCCGCAACGATTATGCTTGGTAATTTGTAACTGTTCGATTAAAAATGGACTTTGTCGATCAAAATTATTTTCCTGCCCGAGGTTCTCATTAAATATTGTGTTTTTATGTAGCCAATAAATAAGCATACGGCACTGTCTAAAATCTCTTGGCTCGGTTCAAAAGAGTCTTAGGTTTTCAAGGCCGTTTTTGCACGAATTTTTAGAATTTTTTTCACCAAATCTATTGAGCCTCTTGCATTGGATTTTTGCACACATAGTTACTGCTATTTGAACGATGTGTGTGATTTTTAAAAAGTAAAACAAATCAGAATTACATACATAGTTTTGAAAAACATGGGTCAACGGTTGCCATAATCCCAGTCTTCTTAGTGATCGTAAACAAAAACAGTCCGAATGTAGTTATGATTCAAACCAAAAGAAATTGAAAACATTGATTAATCAATTTATCGGGTTTTTAAATATTTTTAAATACCACGATAAAAAATAAGAAAATATTTAAGATTGATATCATAACACCACCATTTTGTATAAAGAAACTTATTTCATATGAATTACTGTAAAAGAGTAATATTGTTTATTTAAACCTGAAATAAAAAAATAGTAGTGATATAATGTGTTTTTCATAATGCTGCACAGTGAATTTCAACTACAAATATATGCGGTTAGATCAATGTATTCAGAAATATTTCGAATGCTGAAAGGTACTGCTTCTAGTTCCCTAATAAAGTGTTTCAGTCACGCACATAAAATTCCCAAGCCAGAAGAGTTAAATTCCTTGTTACTTCTTAATATGCAGACGCGTATAGACACTTGCAATGAAACTGTTATGGATTCTCTGCATTGCGGTAAATTCCAATCATATCTTAGCACCACTGTAAAACTTCTTGAAGCTGTTTAAAAATATTCTTCAACACGAAACATTCCTAAATAAATACTTACCAGAGGATAAAATAAATACAAGTACAAATAGAGTACAAGTTTTCCCAATGTCAAAATTTTTAAGGAATTTGCTTATCAACAGAAATACTTAATTTTCATATTGTGTAATAGTTACAATTACACAAAGCTACTTTATGTATACGTAACGTGTGAAACTTGAAAATAATAAATAATTAACTTTTCCAAAATATATAATAGTTATTGCAGCCAGATCACAATAATAGTACATGATAAACATTGTTACTTTACCAGCTACATTATGTGTTTACATGCATAAAAACAATTTTTACGAAAAATACAGGGTGCCCCAAAAATGATGAAGAATCTTGAAAGGGGTGGTCCTTTAGCTTAACCCAGATAGCACACGACGTCTTAAAGACATCCATTTTATGTCTATTTTAGCTATCAAAGTCTTACGTCCTTAAAAGACGTCTTTAAAACGTCTTTAAGACCATAAACAGTGTGGTTTTTATATACTAATCTGGCAGTAAGTATTAGCATTGATATTATATTTGTTCGTGTTAGTGTTTTTGCTTCAATGTCAATCTCAATTTCAATCTCAATCTCAATTTCAATTTCAATTTCAATTTCACTTTCAATTCCAATCTCAATTTCAATTCCAATTTCAATATCAATTTCAATTCCAATTTCAATATCAATTGCAATTTCAATATCAATTGCAATTTCAATTTCAATCTCAATCGCAATTTCAATTTCAATTCCAATTTCAATATCAATTGCAATTTCAATTTCAATCCCAATATCAATCTAAATCTCAATCGCAATTTCAATTTCAATTCCAATTTCAATATCAATTGCAATTTCAATTTCAATCCCAATATCAATCTAAATCTCAATCTCAATTTCAATTCCAATTCCAATTAGAATTCCAATTTCAATTTCAATTTCAATTTCACTTTCACTTTCAATTCCAATTCCAATTTCAATTTCAATGCTAATTTCAATTCCAATTTCAATTGCCATTTCAATTTCAATTTTAATTTTTAATGTGATTTTAATTGTAATTGCAATTTCAATTTCTATTATTTTTATTGTGATTTTAATTGTAATTGCAATTTCATTTTTTATTATTTTTATTGTGATTTTAATTGTAATTGCAATATCATTTTTTATTATTTTTATTGTCATTTTAATTGCAATTGTTATCTTTATTACACCTTTTATGTCAATTCCACATGCGTTCTTCTAATAAAGCTATTTATTGGTTTCACTATAAACTCGTTTCTGTCGAAATCTATTTTTTCTTTTCCCTTCTTCTAATTTATGGGCCTTTAAGACATCTTAGGGACGCGTTAAAGACCTCCCGAATGTCCTACGGAGTCTTCTGTACGTCTTCTAGACGTCTCAAAGATGTCTTTAAAACATACCGTTTTCTAACACAAGACGATCAGCAGATGTTCGGAAGACGTTGGTAGGGACATGGTAGGGTCCAACTTCCAACGTCTTAAAGACGTCTTTAAGACGTCTTTGTACTATTTGGGAAGCCTTTTGAAGTAACTTTCTCCTCATCGAAAATTTCTGCATTGACTTTATTAAGGAATTATTAACGAAAAGCACGGACCAATCAGAGCGTGGCTATAGTGAACAGATTCAGCGTTGCGTTGTCGTTGGCCGAGCTAGAGTTCGTCCGCTGTAGCCGCGCTCTAATTGATCCTTGTGTTTTTCGTGAATACCTCCTTAACAAAGCCGAAGCGAAAATTTACGCTAAGGAAAAACTCACTTCATACGACCTAAGAAACGACCCCTGTTCTCCAACAGTTCTCCAATATTTTTGAAACACCCTTATATGTATTAAATAACGCATATGTTCCATCTATTAACAAATTTAATGTAGATTTTTAACATGTTGCTAAAAATATGTGTGTATACGTGTAGCGTAAATGCAATGTAACATAAAGATTCATACTCAATTAAAAAAAGGAAACGTCACGTGGCATTTCAGATTACAAGAGTAAGGTAAATGGTATGCCGTCGCCGTTGCACCTCTACTGACCTAACACAGATGTACCGCTGTTGGTAAAGCTGGTTGAATTGCCGTAGTGCACGGAGGCTTTCAATGATTAATCACTTAAAAGTAGAGTCTCTACCACAATTTCGTCGCTGTTGCTTTTCAAATGGATTCTCACCCACTAAAAGGATTCTTACCTGCTATCGAAAAGCCTGTTTATTTTTCAAGCTTACGTATCCTACCGGTCGTGGCCACATTTTTCACAAAATAAATACATATCTTTCGTTTCGAAAAAAACTCGATTCGAATTATAGAAAGAAATTGAACTTCTTCAAAAAGTATTATTACAAATAATATATAACAAAAGTTCTTATAACAAAAAAAATGTTAATAGAAAAAGATTTCCTAAGCATTTGCAAGATTTCAACCGTGAGTTATCTGCAGAAATATCACCAATAATATCATGCATTTAAAATGTCAATACATTTTCAGGTTCCTGAGACCATTCTAAGAGACATTTTCCTTTGTACCAATGTCAACTGCGGCTTTGTTTAGGAGTTATTAACGAAAAACACGGACCAATCAGAGCGCGCCCTGGGCCGCCGCGCCGTCACGATGCGATGTCACGGCGTACCGCGACACTCGCTTGCCGGCGCGGCTTGGCGCGCCGGGCCAGGGCGCGCTCTGATTGGTCCGTGTTTTTCGTTAATAACTCCTAAACAAAGCCGCAGTTGACTTTGGTGCAAAGGAAAATGTCTCTTAGAATGGTCTCAGGAACCACCCCCTTTCGGGATTTTCACTTGTTTTGGGACACCCTGTATATAGGATGATGATCATGTTAATTCTAACCCACTTCCAGATAAGCTAGATACTTGAAATTTTGGAATCAGGTGTCTTTTATATCTAAACTAACAGGGAAAATCGAAAATCCTGAAAAATTTTTTTTTCTTTAAATCAAAATACCACATACGTCATGTGGTTAGGCATAACCTATATGCTTTGGGTTAGAGCCTTTCGAAAAATTCGTTATTTTTGCGATAGGACGCACCGTTCCCGAGATACAGCCACGTGCGTATTTTAAGTGAGATCATGCTGTTTTCTGAAAATTAACTTCCGTCTATGAATCCTCCGAATATCTGGCCATTTCTTACAAAAATAACATGATATCCAAACCAAAACACTTCGTGTAAAGGTTGACCAAGTTCCCCGGCCCATGCACATCAGTGATATGATGGATGGACCAAGTTCCTCTCGCCTATCAAAGTTGTGATATGATGGATGGATCAAGTTCCTCTTGCCTATAAGGGCTGTGATATCGGGAAAGATCAATTCTCAGAGGCCAATGATTGTGTGTGTGTGTGTGTGTGTTGTACTTACCTAATTCAAACTTTACAACCTAGGGAACTTGGCGTCTGCGCTGGCACTAGTATTTTGACTTGTATGAGAAAAATGTAAATACTAAAGTTATATATAAATAAAGATAGATTTATTCAAGACTATTCAATAGACTATTCAAGCAGACACACATATAAAACTAGAGGGTTATTGTTGCTCGCTCGCTTCGCTCGCTCGCGAGTAGGGTTGTTTTTGCTCGCTCGCTTCGCGAGCTCGCGGATAGGACTGCTCTTGCGAAAGGGTTAGTGGTACGCATGGCTAGTAGTACCTATAGCTTGTCACGTTAACCTTTTTCCGACGAGCGGTTTGACTCGCGGAAGCCGGTCAACTTCGGGCCTTGCAGGCGCTGAGACCAGGCCGCGTGCAAGCCGAGTACACGCGGTCCGCCCGAGACAAACGAGACTCGAGGATTCGACGATTTCCTCACGACAAACGAAAGGTTCGGGCGCCAGGCACCGCAAGGATGCCACACGAAACGCGGAACAAGGCTCGAGCTCGGAGAAGCCGAGGTCGAGAGTCGAATCTTCGAGATACGCGGATCGAAAACGACGTCGCGACTGGGCCAGATGGCTCGAACACGGGATGACTAGGACAGCCCTCTCGGCAGGACGGATCTCACAGGGAATCGAGTAATTCGACTACGATATGGTCTCGAGCTATTTATTGTAGCAGTCGTTCAATTACAAAATCTGCGGCCACGTGACCGCGACCCGAGAGCCCGCGCTCTTCATACAAGATAGCGAGAAGATGGTCGTTCGCCGCGCGGTTGTCTTACCGATTTTGCTCGCACGATACCGCTGACAATTACCGTGATTTCGTTCGCAACGAACTTCGGAAACGCGAGGCACAGATGACCGGCGAACTGCGAGACTGTCGCGATGACTTCCGCCCGTGATTCGCCCCGACGCGTACGCTAACAATTACGCGATCGAACGCCGACGAAAACCCTACGATGTTCGGCGAGAGACACAGGATTCGAGAAACACGAAGAGACCGAAAAGATTTACTCGCACGAAACGCGACTCCTCTTAGGACACTCTTTCGCACGTAATTTAAAGACGAAAACTCTCAAAATAATCTCGAAATCTCAAAGCATTCCCGAAACGAACGCGAGCGAATTATCGAGGACGGAATGGGAAGCATTCGTCCTCTCGCGACGAAGGTCGAGCCGTCGCGCAACGAAATACCGAATGGATCACAAGTGCGGCTTACCGTTTCTCGTTTTCGATGCCCTTTTTCGGAACTGCTCTCGATAGAGCGTGAGGCACGGCCGGAGCGTAGGTGGACTTCATCCTAGACACCACGAAAACCTCCAACGGGCACTTCTCGGTTTCCCGACGCTAAGTTACAATTAGTTCGCAACGCGAGTGCAGAACGCACGACATGCGATAACGAGAGCCAGCGCGACAGTGATCCATCGATTTTCGGCAATCTAGCGGATCGAACTCGGTTCCCCCCACTCGACCGCTTTTCCGAATTGCCTATGGCGTGTTTCCACGGCGTAACTCTGCGGCACAGGAGCGTTCCCTCTTCGCGCCCTAGGGCCCCGGGCAATCACGAAATTGGTCAAGGAGCCTATCGCTCGACTTGACCAGCGGAGGGGCTTCCTCTTCTTGGCTACGAGGGCACCGACCCCGGGGTAGCTCTCCCTTGCCGGGGCGAGACGGCGTCAGGTCTTCCAGTGCGTCACCTTGGACGAGATGTTTAAGAGAGCTTCTGTCCTGGCGGCGCCTCCGGTTTGTTGGCCGAGTGTCCTCGCACCAAGCTCTAATTTCTCGAAACGGCCATTCGCTTTTCCGTCGGGAGCTTCCTGGCCTTGGGGCGATTGTTCATTTCCCGTGACAATTCGGACGATCGGTGGTTCCTTCTGCGCGTTCCATATACGGCCCTGAAACTTGCCGTTCTCGGCACGCGCGACAGATGTCATTAGGAGGTCCTCGATAATATCGGAATCTCTTAGAGGAGCGCTCTCGAATCCTGTATCGGTAACGTGTCCCGTTAGAGGGCGGTCCGGTCCCTTATCGCTCTCAAATATGCGCGGAATTAACGGAGAAGGGACGTCGCAAAGGTTGCAACGTCACAAGCTATTAATGTTTTTTTGATTTGGTGTGTGACTCTCCACGAGCCACACAAAGAACTTCCCGATTCGTTAGTTGCAGTATATTATTATCATTATTTTTAGTACGTTTTAAGAAGATTATACGTTTTCAGGGAAATTCAATAGTTTTCTACTTATCAAGATGTTTGCTATATGGCGTCGCCTTAAACGAACATCGTAGACTCGTTGCTCGCTTGGTTCCTTGTTATAGCGTACTGATGTTGCAAAATAAATTGTTTTAATTAGTTTTTCGCAAACGATACAACTTCTCATTATTCGGGTTTGTAGTATTGATCTTGGATTTCTTCGATCCTGTTAATTTAAATTGTCCCAAAATATATAAACTGCTCAATTTTGAAACTCTGCTCAGTGCTACATACAACATGTGTAAAGTTCGTTTTTCTGATGTTTTAAAATTCAAACATACTTTTCTCGTATGTTTGTCCCTGACTTTTATGAATCGTAATCGCTTCAGCAGGAACCACTGGAAATTGACTACGTGTGATTTGATATTTTTCCTCACTCGACATATTTACTTGATTCGATATTTTTATTATTGGTGGCAAATTTTGATGAATATTTGCATTTTTCATATAATCACGATAACGAGTTCTTACTTTCACTCCTACTCTGGCCAATTGAAAATCTAACCACAATATAGACGGAATTTTAGTATTTTCTTGAAAAGTAATAAATTTTAATATTCCGCATGTGTGCTCCATTAACCAATCCGTTTTCAACATTAATGTTATTAATAATTATCATATTGTTTATATTAATTTTCAATTTAATCTCAGTTAATAATTCGTTTTGAACTGATTGTTTTTTTAAAGATTGTAATATAAATTTTTTTTGTACTTTCATCGATATTCTTTGAAAATGTATTCTCGGGAGTAGAGATGATTAACTCACTCTTGCATTGGGATAATTTTCGATTATTGTAAGCGGAAACATTAGCGTAAGGTACAAAAAAAAAATTTTTTTTTAAATTAAAAAAATTTTTTTTAATTTAAGAAAAATGAAAAAAAAATTTTTTTGTGTAATTACGTTTGTTTCTTCGGTGGAAACTTTCCATTCTCTCGTATAAATTGCATTGTAGAATCAACTCCGTTCGAAAAAAACTAAAAATCTAAAAAACTACTTGACCAATATGGACCAAAATCTAATCAGCTCTAAGTTACGACGGGGCACATCGATTGCATCATTCATCATTCTGATCGCGTTGTTACTTTTTCAGAAAACGTTAACGAAAAATTTGATACCATAGAAACAGACATACGCACACACACACACACACACACACACACACACACATACGAACATTTTGCTTAAAATAGTCTAGAATGACTGCAATGACCATGAAACGTGAAGATCTGCTAAAAAATCGATTTTCGATTTTCGGGGTCATTACAATAACTTCCCTATAAAATCGGGAAGTTAATTATATATTTACGTTTATTTTTTTAAATAAATACTATTTCTATTATTTCAATCGATATATATGTGTTTTTAGTACGCCTAAAATGAAATCATAATCAAATTTATCACAAGTACAGAATAATTATAAGATATTACTAAAAAACGCGTGGTGGCTTTATGGAAATTTCGGGCACTGTAATTCAGAGTGAGATACGGCGAAGAATATTCGGAATTGTAAGACCGCAAGGGAGCATCCTTGGACCAATATTATACTCTATTTCAGCGACATCCCTAAATGTGATGGAGTAACAACAGCTACATTTTCTGATAACACTGCATTACTAGCAACAAGTATTGAAATCGAAACCGCTACAAACAAATTACCATCAATTTATCACCAGTTATACTATCAACATTGGGACACCTTGTATACAGTTGCATTAAATGATTCTCAAATGGAAACCAACAAAGACGCTTAGAGAATGTAACTATATTATTTTATAATATTTTATTTTATAAAAAAAAATGCTACTATATTATTTTAAAACCTTTAAAATGGTTACGAGAGGAAATAAACGTGTGTGTAGGTCCTGTATCTGGCATTACGTAGAAACAATTTTTATTTCGCCTGAAAACGTGCAGTGTGATCACAACGGTAAACATGCAGAAGCGGTCAAGTAGTTATGGTCGGTAATATACTCGTAAATGACGATGCGAAGCGCAATGGTTGCTAGCGGATAGACAAACTTATCTGTTATGGAGGGCGATTAACCTCAATATTATGTTGCAGAATCAGCGTAAAATTTTTAACGAACTTGCATTTAGTCTGAATCGCAAAACAGATAGTAATGGTAGTTCTTTACAATTTTGTTTATCGGTGCCTTTAATGAAAATTGCAAAATGGGACCTCACGCGACCAGGTTATACACTCGGCGCCCAGCAGGAGCTCGACCGCATCAGGTTCCTAATAGCACGGGTCAGCGAGGGCCAACGATCCGGTCGGCTGCGAAACTTGAAGGAGGAGATCGCCCTATGTTGTATGTCGCGGTCATAAGTTGTAGGTCACCTCGTGGCCCATGATCGCGAACCATCTACGCCTAGTAGTGAGACCCTGGCTGGATGTCGCTGGAGCTAAATACGCTGCACGAGGGAGTCCGAGATCAAGGATACCTCGCCGCCCGAGTCGACGAGCGCCAGCGCAATCTCGGGTTGGCCGCCGGGTGTGATCACACTCATACTTGCGGAACTCAGAGCGACGGAGATCGGCCTGGAACGGGGCAACGAGGTGTGCTGCTCTATCGTCGTCTTCGCCGTGGTCCCGTAGACGTCTCGATGTGCAGCGTGGAATGGTGCTTGTCTGCGCACACCTGACATCGGTTCACGTTGGTGCAGTCAGTCAGACCGTGCCTTCTCAAACAGTTGAAGCACAGACTTAGCGAGTGCAACACTTCCCGCCTCTCTGTTGGACTCTTGCTTCGATACTGCGTACAATACAGGAGGTAGTGACGGCCATGGCACAGGGGACAGTCCTTCCTAGGCTTCCGTCTGGCCGCGGGCTCCGCAACACAGTGCTGTTCAAGGATCTCGAGTGTGTGGATTCGTCGCAACAAGAATTTCTCAAGATCGTCCAGCGAAGGTAGCACTTTGGAGCCGGCGATGGAGGTCTCCCAGTCTATTCGAGTCTGGCGGTCCAACTTGCTCACCGTCAGATGCACCACCCAGTCTGCGGAGCTTTCAACCGGCCGACCGGCCTGAGCCAACGCACCGACGGCGGCGATGGTACCGTAGTAAAGGGTCTCCAGGTCCTTGGACGACTCCTGGCAGACTTCTGGCAGATTGAACAACTTTGACAGCTGCCCCCGTACCAGTAGTCGCGGGTTGTCATACCGCTCCCTCAGCGAGTCCCACGACTGCTTGAACTCTCTAACGGGTATGTTACGCACCATTTGTTCCGCTTCTCCCTTCAAGCATTGCTTCAGGTAACAGGACCGCCACACGTCCGTTAAGGACTCGTTTTTTATAATGAAGTGCGTAAAAATGCTGCTGAAGGAAGGCCATTCCAAGTAGCACCCGTGGAAGGTTGGCAATTCTATTTCGGGCAAATCGAAGCTGTAAGATTGCGCGACCTCAATGGATGTTGACGTTCGGCTTGAAGAACTGGCCGTTGGTTCCCCCTCTTTTAAGGACTTTAGAATGTCCAGAAATTGTTCCTTATGGTCGACGTAGACGTCCACAGCGGCGCCGTAATGGTCCTCCACGAAGTACGGAAGCGCTTGGACCTCTGCGTCCTTAAGAGAAGCTTGGAAAAGTTCTTCATGCCAATCCTCGTATTGCGCCCAAAGTTCCTCCAACACTCCGAGGGAGATTTGCACGACACTGGCTGTAATATCGGCTTCGCTCTTCTTCTTGAGGTTTTTCAGCACGCGGGATATGCACAGGGTCAACGCCTGGAGCTGAGCAGCGACGTCGGCCATATTTCGCCGTCACTGTGGGTACACTGAACGAGCACAAGTCCAGCAAGAAGACGAGAGAGATGGTTCACCGGGGAGCAGGCGTGGATGTCCGGCTCGAAGGACCAACCTTAATGTTGTATGAAGAATAATTCTGTAGTTCGAGTTCGTAAAGCAGGCCTCGGTATTAATGGCTCACGACGGCCGATTTTCGCAGGCTACTGTAGTGACCCTACTGATCGGAACTCCACAGGTGCGTACCATACTCGTGGCGCATTAGGGCGACACTCGTAGCAATAGATTTTCACATCACCCATGATGTATGTACTATTGTTAACTGTCTTATTTCACTATGTCGCACGACAATTTCGGACAGCACATGTAGCGATGTATTTTTTGAAATAATGAGCAGAATGTATCCAATCAACAATTGATTCAAAATATTAATATTTTATTCTTGAGTATCCTGTATTAAAACTTGTAGAATAAACTGTATTCGTAATATCGAATATATAATTTAAAGATTTTGTGCAAATACAAGTAGTTCGGAATGTTGACCTTGACAACATATTTCAAGGCCAATGTCGTCAGAGCTGGTCCCCCTTTCGTAAATATTTACTTTGTGTTTTATTTCTCAAGTTTCACATTGAATGACCTGGTATTGTCAAAAATTTGTTCTCACCTGGGATAACTAGATTTTTGTACACATTTAGATGTGCTTAGCAAATTGGTGAAATCTACGGGAAGGTTTGGTAGTACCTCTTCGCATCGAAGATGTGTAAACTAGTTATCCCAGATGTGAATAAAATTTTGGCAATACAATAAAAAACTATTTTCAAAATTTATCTTCTGAACATATTTTCCAAATCCATTTGCTACACCTTTTGTCCAAAATTATCGTGCGATATAGTGATTGCAGGGGGATACTACTCACAAAAAAATGCATGTACAATGTGGAAATCTATTGATACGAGTGTCGGCGTTATAAATAAGTCTTATGTTTCGCGCCTGAGGAGCTCCGAACACTATGACCTTCGAAAATCGGCCATCGCACAATGGGGCATTTGGAAAAATCGGAAAAATCTATTTTATCGTTATTTATGGGCTCGAGGTCTCGTAATACAGTAGGTCGTTGAATTCGCATTATCGTCAGCATTATGAAATCAAAAATGCATTTTCCCAGATAGCACACGACATCTTAAAGACGTCCATTTTACGTCTATTTTAGGTCTGATAGTCTTACGTCGTAAAAAGACGTCTTTAAGACCATAAACAGTGTGGTTTTTATATACCCATAATCTAGCAGTATTAGCATTGGTATTATTAGTTCGAGTAATACAGTTTTTGCTTTAATTTCAATTTCAATTTCAATATCATATTCAATTTCAATTTCAATTTCAATTCCAAATCCAATTTCATTTCCAATTCTAATTTCAATCTCAATTTAAATTCCAATTTCAATTCCAATTCCAATTCCAATTTCAATTTTTATTGTGATTTTAATTCTAATTGTAATTTTAATTTTTAATATTTTTATTGTGATTTTGGACGTTTTTAAATGCCTCGTACAGGCCTCAACATTTCGACGAACAGCGCGCCGAACCGCCCATTTCGGCGATCGGAACGGACTTGTGCTATTTCCAGATTTTCTTACGAACAAGTATGGGAGCTGTAGCGGCGTATACTACACAAAGAAATACAGAAAATGTTGGCAGTTTATTGAGAGAATTAAAGTTTCAAAGAGAAATGTTCAGGTCTGTACGAAGCATTAAACACATCAGATTCGATATTAAATGACTTGAATTTTTGGAGATGTTACGTATGACATTTTGACAAACGGCGCGCATTTCGGAACGCATTCGTGCGTGCAGTCGACCCATCAGCTCTGGGAACGACGCCCAGTGGGAACTTTCGACCAAACTCGATTCAAAATCAAAGAACTTTCGATAGAAAGGACGTAGAGCGATGAAATTTTTTTAAAATTAGAGCTGAAACTTGGCAGAATATGGGAAAAATAGGGAGATTATGGTTTGAACGTTTTTTAACCTTGAGAAAATTCGTTAAACTTTCACAATTTTAAGAAAATGTGGTTTCTCCGTTACCACGCGCGGAAAATTTTTTTTTCCAATTCTTTTGTCAAAAGTCTACGACTTCAAGATTTTGCAAGAAATCAATTTTTGTGAAAATTTAACGAATTTTCTCAAGGTTAAAAAACGTTCGTACCATCATCTCCATAATTATTTCATATTCTGCAAAGTTTCAATTTTCATTTTAAAAAATTTCATCGCTCTATCTCATTTCTATCGAAAGTTCTTTGATTTTGACAAAAATCGAAAAAGTCACTGCTTCATATCGATTTAAAACTATGTTCATACTAATAAATTTTTAAATGCTTTCGGCGCAACGGTTCGATCGTTTATTTTTTTTTTTATTGTAATGTTTGATCTACATTTTAATAAAAATAACTTTCTATTACTTATTTTAGCTGTTGATAATTTTGTGTTGGAAATAAACGATCGAACCGTTGCGCCGAAAGCATTTAAAAATTTATTAACAGCAAATACGATCGATAGAAGAAATATATTTATGTTCATACTATGTCAAAATGTCCAAATAGATTATTTAAAAAAAAAAATTCAAAAAATTCTGTAGGAAATTAGTTACAAGCGAATCTGTAAGCGAATTTTAGGAAGATCAAATAGTACATCAATTCAAAGCGTAACTTGTTTCCGTTGTGTTATGAACAAAGACGTTTGTATAAGAAATAATATTTTTAGAAAATGATGGCTAAGGATTGGCTAATTGTAATTCATCTTCAAAAATTTTGTAATACTTATATACAATATAATAATTAACCTGAAATGAAACTATCCAGTTTTATTGGTTTCCCTAATCTTTAGAAGAGGATAAAAAAAAGTGACTCCACGTAACTCTGGGATTTTGATAGCGTTGTATTAGAAAGATAGTATATTTTGATATTATACAAGTTCGATTTGCTACTTCTTGCAACCAACAGAGTTATTTAACAAAATATGTAGCAAGAACTGGTCAGCAAGCGAGTACGCGGGTATCCATTTGTAGAAATATGAGATTTGGTTGGGACTGTGGTTATATTGAATAAATAAAAGAATTTTAATATTACATTAATTACAGATACGATTAAATAAATAAAAATTAATGTCCTAATAATCATTGATAATATAATCATTGATAAGAAGGTAAATAACACCCTCCGATCTCGCTGATTTTTTAATATGTTGTCCAGGTCATCGCGCTCCGAATAATGTTGTAAATGTTTTACTCGGCGGTAGTTGATTATAAAAAAGTTAATCTACTTTTTACAGTTACTCGGAAAATATTCGGACGCTCTAAAGAAGACGATAACTTTTTTAATATTGTCCTATACGATTTGAACTTTTTTGGGAAGCTAGAGCAATTAGTTGATTACAGGATAGAGAAAAATTTTTTTTTCAAAAATAGCAACTGATCGGAATTGTAGAAAAAATACTAAAAGTTGCATTTTTCAACTGCTTTATGTGGGCCTATATTGAAAATTTAACAAATACGTTTTGCAGATCTGTGTCAATTGAACATATTCTGAAAATTTCGTCAAAATCGGTCGACGTTGCTATGAGCCTCAGGCGTTTAAAGATGGTAAAAATTGCAGATCTTCACGATTTTCGGCCTACGTCTAAGAATTCTTATATCTTTCAATGCCTGTCGTTTTTTCTTGCATCAACCGATTCTGACGAAATTTTCAGAGGATGTACATTTGACACAGATCTACAAAACGTATTCGTTAAATTTTCAATATAGGCCCACATAAAGAAGTTGTATAATGCAACTTTTAGTATTTCTTTTACAATTCCGAGCAGTTGCTATTTAACCTTCCGTTACTCGCGGCTTCTGCCCACCACACTCCTCCCACCACAAGTTACCTACCACTTTAGACGCATTCGATGCAAGCCGTGTATCTGTGAGATACGCGCGAGTAACGGAAGTTTAAGAAAAAAATTTAATTTAAAACGAAGTTTCAGTTTCGGAAGAACTGAACTGCGAATTTATCTACTGAAAACCACCAATAAAACAAAATTTTGTTTATAAATATCGTTTTTAATGTTTAAATAAATTACTATATTTATAATAATATTGTTGGATATTGAAATAAAAGAGTAGGGATATAGAAATCCTATAGGTTGGTAACGCGCGAGCGGAACTGAAGGTTCGCGTGTGAGCGTGCGTGCGACATCTGCGCCCCACTGTCTGTTGGACCTTGTAACGAGTAACACGCGTGAGCGCTGTGAGCATTATTTAATAAATATCATATTGAGATTGCTTTCAATATAAATTTTTAAAAAACCACTTTGTTTCATGTCTCTATAATACAGAACAATAGTTATTTAATTTTGTCCAAGAAACAGGCATTTCGGCGCACTGTGCGGCGTTCTGCGCGGTTCGCCGCGCTGTTCGTCGGAATATTCAGGTCTGTACGAGGCATAAGACGTCTTTGTGCTATCTGGGTTAATATTTAAAAAATCAAAATGATCTTTATAATATATATATAATATATATATATATAATACAATATATATATAATATATATATATAATACAATATATATATATATATATAATATAATATATATATATAATATAATATATATATATATATATATATATATATGTATAGTAGTTTGTAAATGTTTAATTACTGTTCAACTTTTGTTCGAAACATTTTTTCGTGATAATGGAGTGCTTTCACTGAAAAGCTGGGAAGAATTATTTGTACATCTGAATTATGTTGAAATGACGTACTTTGTTATTATACACTCCTC